>NW_005803119.1:0-11790 GCF_000240725.1 Microchloropsis gaditana
ACCCTAACCCTAACCCTAACCCTAACCCTAACCCTAACCCTAACCCTAACCCTAATAGAAAAATCTGTGGTCGATTCTGTGGGGGTTAATGATTCTAATAAGCAGGGAGTGCCACTATAATAGGCTGAATGTGCATGAAGTAGGCTAACAGACTCGGGAAAGAGAATAAAAATTGAAACGAGGAATGCAATCGCCTGTATGGGGCGTTTGCGATTTCAGGAGGATCAATTTCTTGGGCCTTTGGAAGCTACTCGATGAGAGAGAGGACAACTACCTGCGCATCTCGATGTAAGTGCTAGCTTGATCGCATTTGTAATTTCTTAAAGCGAAGGGTTTTAGATATCGTCACCATTTTTTCGAAAGCTTACCTAATCCCTTTTGAAACGATATTCATTAAAAAGACATGCCGAAGAGAATAAAAATTGAAAGATCTGTGGTCGATTCTGCGGGGGTTAAAGATTCAGTAAGCAGGGTTTGCCACTACAATACGCTGAATGTGCATTAAGTAGGCTGCTATGACATTTTAAGGATTGTTTGTATGAGGATGACTGCTGAACCTATCGGGGCTCAGATTTCACGTGTCGTTCATTTTTTTAGTGCGTTTGGTTTTGCAGAGAGTATGGGAGGACTTAGCCTACGTCAGAAAAGGCATGAGGCGTGCGAAAGTCCTCATTGCTCGTATGGAAGGGCTTTGGGGCTCGCGGATTTTCCCAGGCTACAAACAGCGACGAGATTGGCGGGCAGCTTATGTTACTGTGTGCTTGGTTTGCCTGTTGCTGCAAAGAGGGAAGTTCCCTTCTGGTAAATGATGTCACTGTTTGTTTGAGGGTAGGGGAGGGAAGGTGGGCAAGAGTAAGTTATAAAAATATAGGTAGACCGGAAACGGAGACAACATACTTACCAAGTGACAAAACATGTGCATGATGCCTTGTCGTCGACTGTGAAGAAAAAGGGCTGGATATTGTTAGGGTTCCTCCACCTCCCTAAGGCATCGTAGCAATTACCCCAGCACTCGTTTACTGAGTTATTACCCTTGGCAAGAATCTCTAGCGTCTGTATCGAGGTCTTTGCCTTGCACGAGAGATTCGGAGTGAATCGTTTGAGAGGGCTATCAGACGAGTAATCTGGTCCCCAAAGACTGGGATCATCAATAAGCGCCGCGCATTTAGGCAGATCTGGTTTGAGAGCGTAGTTAGGAACAGCACCGAATACAAAGCCAGAATCTAGAAATTCGGATAAATGTCCGCAGTCATTGTATTTAAAAGTTTCATATGCATTAATGAACGTTGGATTAGGGTTGCTAGGATCACGCGATCCGACCATTTTGGAATATATATTGTAGGCCCAGAAACCTCCATATGCGAATCCATCCTTTCCAGAGTTCTTCCTGAAAGACAGACAGGTATCGAATACATTTTGGGAGTTGGATTCTGCAATCTTGAAGAATCCAATATTGTCCAAATTATGCTTTAGGTCACTGTATCGATTACTCTGCCCAGATAGGGAGAGGCTCCACTTAAAGTTGCAAAAATTAGGTGTACATTGTTGCGAGAATGGCCATCCTCTTTCATGGAAGCACTGCTCATCGATTTCTGCGAGGACTCGGTGTAGGAACAGGGCGCGGCTCTGGACCACGAACACTTTGGATAACATATTTTGAATGGCGTCGTTATATAAGCACTTTGAATTGAAGGTGCTCTTGTCAAATTTGCCAGGATCGCAAAAGGAGGTCATCTGCATGATGACAGTGGCTTGAGAGGAAAAGGTCATCAGGACAACGGCCATATGGAGGTAGGCCTCAGCGAACTCCATCAGGCGATTCCACTTGTCTAGACCTTCACGAACGTTATCCCTACAATTTTGAAAATTGTTGACCTCTGTCGAGTCATATACAGGGGGCGGGTACTGGTCGTAGTTCGCTCCCTTGGGCATTCCTTCAGGTCTATTCGCGACGCGGCACTTGTTGGCGTTGTCGTTGATCCAGTTGACCACATCTCCGCGGATATTGTTCTCGTCCACGACCGTGCCAAACCACCTGTCATAATCGGCTTGTATGGAAATCAAAGCGCTCTGATACTCGTTCCATGCCCCGGTAAACTCGTCTGTCTTCCAATGCTCAACCTGGTGGCGAGGGAGGTGGTATATGAAGAAGATGGATAAGGGTTTATATTTGCTCGAAAGATGCATGTGAAGCTGTAGCTGGGCAAGGGGGGATGGGAAAGACATTTTCATCGGGACGCTTGCTTACACCCAAATTCGCTTACCTGTTTGTCGATTTGGGCTTGAAAGTCGTCCTTCTTTTGATTTCGAATGTAGGCCAAGCTTCCAGTTCTCCTCACTAAGTTGTCGACGTCAATTTTGAGGAAAACGGAGTATTGGTTGATAAGGTCCTTGTCTTTTGTTGCATCATATCTTGCAAGCCCCTTTTTCACAGCAGCTTCAATCTGGGAAGGCGAAACGGCACCAGCTTGTGAACTTGCGGGATCAAAGAAAAGGCTGGAAAAGAGAAGCCCGATAGATGCCACAACTGTGAGTGCAGCATCCGCCATGGGGAAAGCGGCTCCGATTGCAAAGGCCACGGGCATAAGCATATTGGACACACCCTGAACGATATCGTTTGTATTACAGCCCTTCCCTCTGCATTCCTGAATGAGAGTTGCTAGAGCCTTTAAACTGTCTCCTGCACCCCTGTAGACGTCTTTTGGGGTGAGAGGCTTCTCCTCAAAACTCCACACTCTAGTGTAGGTTTGCAATGCATCGGACTGGGTCGTCTCATCAGGGCCATTCTCTACTGTTTGAGCTGCACGTTTTAGGGCGTCAATAGTATTATCCCTGGACTCTGCTGCGTTGTAAAAGCTATCTGCGTTGTCTCCTGAGGCGGGATCAATGAAAAGAGAGCAGTGGTCGTATGTGACCGATGCATTAGCGAGGGGATCACTTCCTCGGAAGAAGCGCGATAGCGGGGAGGTCGCTTCCTGCTCAGAGGACTGAGCAAGCTCGTAGACAACAAGGGTGGAGTTGTCCTCCTGCAAAACGAATTGATGCGACGAAATAAGGACAGAAATAAGGGGTCCCTCAAATGTCTTCTCCGACTGGTTGTTGTAGACATTGAACGTGAAGGCCGCGTTGGGCTTCTCGACTGGGAAGAGCTCGTCAAAAAGGTAATCCACAAAATAGCTTGTTGGCCACGCATTTGCCTGCTGTAACGGCATCTCTGTGAAAACATAGGTATCTGCATCCATATCTGTGGTACGAAGGTAGTATCGTCCTGCTGCCATTTCTAAAGTGCAGTGTTGTGCCATCTGAACGAATAGAAGTCTCGGAGCCTCCAAGGCGTTCTGAGTTTCTTGCAGACGAGCTTCGCACTCTTGAAGCTGTTTCTTGAGCTTTCGCTTGCTGATCCACCTTCGAGTTCGCTGTTTTCGAAGCAAATTACGCTCCAGGAAACGATCCTTACGTGTTACATTCACCGTGATTCCTCGAGAGGCCGTCATGCTGTAGTCCAGAAATTTCTCAGGCTGAGCAAAATCGCTATGAGGAAGAGAGCCAGGTCGGACTCCACAGCTTTTACCACAGCGCTTTTCGCTGGAAACGAGGAATTCTTGCAATCTGCTCTGGAGCCCATGCTTATCACGAAAGCCCTGTGGTGATCGCACGCCTGAAAATCTTGTGATTTGAGCCTCTATTTGCAATGCTAGCGCGGCTAAGATAATCAAGCCCAGTTTAAAGGAGAGGAATTGCATATTTCTCTGCTCTAGATGATAAAGCGGAGTTTTTGTTGTGAGATTCAGAAGGTCGGAAGCACTTGTTTTAAAGGTTCATATGCCAAAGCAAGTGTTGGCGACTGATATGATATGGATGTCTCCGCATATAAACGATGTCATATTCGCTCACGCTAAGAATCAGGTGCCGGGGGATGCCTTCGTCAGATGCTCTGATATCAAGTTAAATTGAAACCAAACCAAGGACAAAATGTGGCTTAATATCAGCACTTTCGCAGCCAACAAAAGCTACTCAGGTTTAGTTCGAAACATCGACTTTGATTAGTTTAAACGTGGAGGTAGTATCTTGCTTAGAAAAAGGTGCAAAAACAAGAAAGAGGTAGACAAACAGTCTTACAGGTAGGACTTCCACCTCCACCACAGATTCGTCCGTTTCATGGTGTATTTCGGGGAGTTTTCTCGAGAATGAGCGATATGAGGTGAACATTCATGCAGGACGAGATGTTTCTCTAAACACGCGGTTCAAGAATTTCCTCGATGAGTCCCCTATCTATGTGCATTTGACCGGGTCATGATGATCTCTACCAGTCCAGTGACCTGTTCCAGGTTCAAATTACTTGCACAAGAGCTTTCTTGGAAGCAACCGTCTGGCCCCGTGATCATTTTGTTATTTAAGGTCATCGAGGCAACATGGCCTCGAAGACAGCTGAAAACATGTTAACCATAACAAGTCTTGTTGACGCGCAGCAAGGAATTGGGGGATCGTCAGATTTATTCCAGCGATCTCAAGTGGAATGGGTCAGCAACTTTGGCTATGCACCTTGTCGCCCCACACATCCGGGTCGCCTAATGTTGACATCCTCCGTCTGATGTGTGGGGCGACCAAAAGTACAAAGCCTTAATTGATGACCAGTATGTTGACATCCTCCGTTAGATGTGTGGGGCGACCGAGAGTGCCGGGAGAGAGGAGGAGCGTCATAGACGACGTAGAGAAGCAAAGACAGTCGGCAGATTTGAACCTGGTGGCGCGCTTGCAAGTATTGTAAGATTTGTGCAAGATGCTGCTGAGACGCTGCTGACGTCTTGACGACTAATAGACAAGCACAGGGTCATGGGAGAGTCTGGATGCTTGCTCGGTTCCCTCGTACTTACCATGGCTTTGAGCGAGAAACGCTGTCTTCACGTGGAATTTTGTTGGGGGACCGACGTGTAGTATGCATAATGGCAAAAGACATCAATACCAAAAATTGGACGGTAAAATCATTACTAGACGCTGCAAGGTAATCAGTTGAACTTCATACTCTAGTCTTCAAGAATCAGAATTTCCAAGTCTCTCCAGATAAGCTGACAAAGCTTGACGCCCCAACACAGGGTTCTCTCTTACCCAATGCCAAACTCCAATCCTAACACAACCCTTAAATCTTAAAGTAACCCTATCCCTAACCCTAGTCGTGTGACAGACCCCAACCAGGACTGAAAGAGACGCTTGTTTGACTCTCATGAAAATAGACCCCAGCCAGGACGGAAGAGACGCTTGTTTGACTCTCATGAAAATATGGGCGCATCATCTTACCCAGATATTCAATACCATTCATTTTTGTGCAATTCCTTATTCTACTGAATGTTTATTTTTTCGCTGCTCCGTAAAACTTTCATCGAGAACACACACCCCTTTCTATTTGAAAATCACAAGTTTTACTCACATTTCTCGCTCGTGGACTTGTTAGCTCCCTTCTTGAAATGTAAATGCCTAGTAAATGAATGTTTAAACTACTGATCACTCAATCCTAGCTCTTCTATGGGCAGAAAAATACGTAATAAACCTTAAATACGCAGAATTCTGTTTGGATATCTCTCCCCGAAACATCAAGCCATTGACACATGATCACATTTGATTTCGTTTGATGAATTTTAGCCTCTAAACCGTCCCAAAAAATCATGCTTGCTACCATTCCCCGCTCCTCGAGTTGACGTCTAGGAAACCCCTGCACGTGCTGCCAAACTCGGCAAACTCTCCTCCAAAAAATTGAAGGCTATGTCGAAAACCTGCGGTTTGGCCCGCACAGGTGCCATCACTGGCGGCACATGAGCGATACTAAATTTACTCGACTCCTTTCCTGCGTCCAAATCTCCGAGGCGGGCCAACAGCATCTGGGATGCCTGCTCCGACTGTGATATTCTTAAATCTACATTTATCGGTTTCTGATTTTGTCCTTTATTTCCTTGTTCTCGACAATATTCCTGTGCCTCTTTCATGCCCTTATTCCTCTCGAGTGTACTTGGCAACACTGTTGCCTGATTTGCCTGCGCTGTCACGGAAAGCAACAAAAACGAGGTCACAAAAGCCGTCTCCTAGTCCTCAACAGCTGCCCCATCTGTTGATAGAGGCAAGGATGCCATGAATTTCGAGGTACGAGTACGGTACCACCCACCCCGCGCCATACTTACAACTATTCCGGCCCGCTCAAGCAACTCCTCTTTCTCAGACGATCCCTCTTCCGCCACCATCTCCTGCGCCAGAACTTCTACCTCCCTCTCAAGCTTCTCTGCGCGCTCAAATAAGGCCATGGCGGCGGCCAAGTGCCCCTTCCCGCGCGGGTTGGTTGCGTGAAACTCGCCCAGATAAAAGAGGCTCTGCACTCGAAAGAGCGCCTGCAGAGTCTGCGCGCGCGTCAAGACAGATTGGAGATCCTCTATTATTGGAAGACTTCCATTTCGGCCGTTGTCTGTATGAGTCCCTCCAGGATATGCACCAGGTCCTCGGGCCTGCCCCGCTTGCCTGACCAGTCCCCCCCACACAGAATGGCCTGAATCACCTCCTTGTTGCGTACTCGCATCTTGAGCTTCCCGTGCTTGAGATAATTCATCAAAAGCCGGAGACTGTCTTTCTATGCCTCGACACGTGATCCCGAGTTCATTATTTGAAGTTTGCTCACCTCTTCGCCCACCCGTTATAGAGCATCGCCATATGCCGCGAAGACAGCGGCGTAGGCATCCCCCCCCCCCAACGCCCTGCTTTACCTTGGCACCCGCCATCGATCCCAGCCACGAGTCCAAAGCGGTGCGAGCCTCTTCCTGCTTGATCAAGGCGAGCCTAACCTCCTTGCTTGAGACATGCAGCTGCCGTCCCTCCTACTCAGGCGTCTCCAAGCCTGTGGCTGCCGCAGCCCGCGAAGCCTCCTTGACTGCGTTCAGCTTCTCTACCAGTGCCTCGGAATTTTTTGGGTCGCTCTAACCCGAACAAATTTCTTAAATTAGGTAATAAAGCTAAAGTAAGTTCCTACTTTCTCAGTGCATGAATATTTTCTTCTCCTTTTCTCTAGGGCTAAATACTCGAGATCCTCCCATAAAACGGACGACTCCTGTTCTAGCTATATTTGGGGCCTATCTCTCATAAAAGAAAACATGCTTGTAGACCTCTATTTCAGACGGGAGATGAACCTTCTACGAATTGCTGTCAAAAAGAATTGTATGGAATACGTATTGAGAACTACATATGAACCCATTGCATACACGCCCTCTTGCGTCTCGAGATGCCTTTGCCAGTTCCTGGCGACCCTTCTGCTCGGCAACATGGCAGCAATATACGTGCTCTTTGAGCAGCTATATAAGACGCTCATCAGTTTTTCTTGCTACTCTGTGAGAATTCGTACCAAATATCACTCGGTATTCGTAGGCAGGTTCTTGTCCCTAGCATCGAGATATGAATCCCAACTTAAGCACTAGATAGAAACCTTCACTACTATGCCTGGAGAAGTAAAAGTCCTGTATAGAAGGGATAGCCAAGCTCATCAGCAAGTTCACTAGCAGAAGATGCTTGGGCTCTATGCATCTCTTTCGAGCCGTTGCTTACCCGAAGTACGCAAAGTCCTCCTTTACAACCGCTGTTCCGAGGGCATTCTCATCCTGACCCGCATCGAGAGTTAGGCCCTCCACTCGAGTAAAGTCGGTAAGATTCACCTTTACCACTATACCTGGACTAGTGTTAGTCCTGTGAGGATATAGCAAAGCTTCTCAACAACTTAGAAGAATATAGTCTTGCATCACTGGGCATTACTTCTAAGCCGTTGCTTACCCGAAATACGCATAATCGCCGCTCACAACCGACGAGACTAGGGAATTTTCACCTTGTTCGAGAGATAGGCTGTTCACTCGACTGAAATTGACCAAACTGATCTTCACAACTATGCCCGGGGAAGTAACAGTGCTGTATATAGGGTATAGCTAAGGTTTTCAGCATCTCAGAGGAAACAAGTGCTTAGGCAATATACATCTCTTCTAAGCCTTTTTGTTACCCGAAATACGCATAGTCTCCTTTAACAATCGATGCTTGTGGCTGATTTTCACCCGAAAGGAACGCTAGGCTTCCCACTCGAGAGAAGTCGGTCAGATTCACCTTTACCACTCTCCCTGGATTTGTGAGTGTCCTATGTATAGAGTACAGTCGAGATCATCAGCGACAGTAATAGGATGAGATCTAGTTACTCTGTACACCTGTTTTGCTTTGCTTACCCAAAATACGCATAGTTCCCGCTCAAAACCGACGTATACAGCCTATTTTCACCTGTATCGAGTTCTAGACCCTCCACTCGAGTAAAATCGGTTAGATTTACCTTTACCACTATGCCTGGATTGTTGTTAGTCCTATGTCTAGAGCATATTCAAGGTTAGTAGCATCTGATAGGATATATAAAGTGTTACTTTAATGTGTTTATCTTCTGAGCCTTTGCTTACCCGAAATATGCATAATTGTCTTTCACAATCGCTGTCCGTAGCTGGAATTCACTCGGACTGACCAGCAGGCTGCTCACTCGAGTGAAGTCGGTCAGATTCACCTTTATCACTATACCTCGAGCAGTAAAAGTCCTGTCCATAGAGCACAGCCAAGGTTACAACAGCTAAAGGAAGGTGAACTCCAACGGCACTGTGCCATTTTCCTAAACAATTGCTTACCCGAAATATGCAAAGCTCCCACTCACAACCGATGACACTAGGTTATTCTCACCCGTATCCAGAATCAGCCGGTTCACTCGAGTGAAATTGGTCAGATCTATTTTCACCACTATTCCTGGCACAGTAAAAGTCCTTTGCATAGATTATATTGCCAAGTTTGTTAGCAACTTAGCGAAAATAAAATCCTATGATAAGTGGGTTGCTTCTGAGCCTGTACCTACCCAAAATACGCAGATTCCTCGCTCACGACCGATGTTAATAGTCCATTTTCATTGGCAGTGAGAGGCAGGCTGCTTGTCATTGTCGGAGCTGCTGTCGGTTGCTTCGTTGGCTGTATCGTAGGCGCTGTGGTAGCCGTTGACGTCGGCAGCGTCGTAGGGGCGATGGTCGGAGCTGATGTCGGCTGTGTCGTAGGCGCCACGATCGGAGCTGTAGTTGGCTGGATTGTAGGCGTCATGGTCGGAGCTGTGGTCGGCTGCGTCGTAGGCGCCACGATCGGAGCTGTGGTCGGCAGGATTGTAGGTGCCATGGTCGGACCTGCTGTCGGTTGCTTCGTTGGCGCATTGCTCGGAGCTGGCATAGGCTGTAATGTGAATGCCATGCTCGGAGCTGACGTCGGCTGCTTCGTGGGTGCTACAGTCGGAGTTGACGTCGGCAACGTCGTGGGGGCGATGCTCGGAGGCGTGGTCGGCAGCGTCGTGGGTGTCATGGTCGGAGCTGGCGTAGGCCTCGTCGTGGGCGTCATGGTCGAAACTGTGGTCGGTTGCATCGTAGGTGCCATAGACGGACCTAACGTCGGCTGGATCGTTGGCGCCGTGGTCTGAGCTCCTGTGGGCTGCATCGTAGGCACCATGGTTGGAGCTGGCATCGGCAGTGTCGTAGGTGCCATGGTTGGAGCTGGCATAGGCTGCATTGTAGGCGCTACTGGCGGAGCTATAGTGGGTTGTGTACCAGGAGGTGTCGTAGATGCATCAGGGGTCGGACCAGCAGTAGGAGTCACGCTGGGGATGGTAAAATTGGTGGGAGAAGCGCTCGGATTTGACGTGGGTGAGGCCAGAGGACTTGAGGGTGCTACCGTAGGTGCAAGTGTCGCAGGGATAAACCCTTCGTATATGTCGAAACCAGGTGCGAACACAAAGGGAGTACAAATACTCATACAGCAAAAGCACTCGCGAGCTCTGTTGCTCCAGCTAAATAGAAAAGGCACAGTTCGCGCCCCGTTTATCGAGCAATATTCATAGCAATCCTCTCGCGTCTCGATTGACGGCGCTAGCCGGTCATTTCGTGAGAATCGCTGTCCTTGACCAAACAGCACAAATGGCTCCGTAGGATTGACAGAGGGGGCTGGTGTCGGGGCGCAAGTTGCTGGGCGCTTGAGTTTTGAATAACGCACACGTATGCGTACCGGGCATGAGAGAGACGTCGCACAGGATATTCTTGTTGCATTTACGAGATAAGCAAATGCATCTATGGCTAGAGTCTCGGGAGCACACTTATTAACATGGACTCTAGCCATGAAGCGATGCTTTCTTGGCCTATCGAGCTCAATTTGGAGCCAGTATACGGCTGTTGTTCCATCGGGATTCTTAATTATCACGGGTGACGTGTGTGGTTTTAAGTGTGGACGAGTTCCGGTGCATTCTACAGACGTGCCGCTTGGCAGCAGCAACTGAAATTCCAAACCAACCACAGAGTCCTGGGCAGCAAGCGTGACGGTGACCTCGACATGTCCTGACCCGGCCAAGACCCCACGTTTGGCAGCTGGACGGGTTTTGGCATTGAGAGCGAGGTGTGAACACTCTTGGGAAGCTATGCTCGAGATTGTGCAGACTCCTACAAGAAAGAGATAGTAGCAGCGCAATGGGAGACGCATTGTCAGGTACCTGTGTGTGTCCTCCAGTAAAGTGTGATTTGATAAGGAGATAAATAGTATCACGATAAATGAGGACGGAATTAGGGGCTGGGGAGTGCCAAATGGGTTCATACAATGCGGACGCGCGTTTTGGGAAGATCTGATCAGAGGCTTCTTTGAACGAAGATCGATCAGGCCAGGAAGGGAAAGTCAAGTTGTAATACTAATAAGGCAAAACAATTGCTGTGTAGGACGGAGGCCACATAACTAATCGAACATATCAGTATTTCGTTAAGTCAATGCATGATAATGTCGAGAGTATTCGAAGGCTTCACCGAGGCGTACGCGGTGTTCCTGAAGATTTTGGGGAGGCTTCTATGAACGACGATCGCTCGGAACAAAAGCCAAATCCATTTATTTATAAGGAAAAAACAGTCATCGCGTAACTCGAAAGACTGAAGCTTTCCTCAAGTATTCTTTTATTGAATAGAGTGTTAATATCATTCAGAAGGGGGAGAGGACTGCTCGAAGGATTCACTGAGGCGTACGCGGTGTTCCTGAAGATTTTGGGCAGTGGCCTGCAGCTCGGGACAAGAACGGACACCAAAGGAAAGTCAAGTTTGAATATTTATAATAAAACACAATAGTTGCCAAGCGCGGAAAGATGTATATGCAATCTAGTTGTTGTGCACAATGATATACTCAGAAGATTAAGAATGTTGACGAGAGCATTCGGAGGATTTCCGAGGAATAAGCGGTGTTCCCTAAGATCTGGGCAGAAGCTGCTCTGAACGACGACCGCTCGGGACAGTGACTGAAAGTTAAGTGCCGTCTTAGCCTAGGGAAGTCGTCCAACTCGATAACCCTAACCCAACAGACGTTTTCATGACATGTGTTCAAGCTGTCTTTGGGACATCTCACAGTAATGTATTTGATTATCGCGAGGTACTCCTCATACGTCTCCAACTTCTGGGAACTCCCCAACTTCTACTTTGAAAACTTGAAAATGAAGTAAAAATTATCGGAAGGACCTGACTATCGAGGCCTCATTCGAGCGGTAACAGAGTAATTTGTGTGATACACATAGGAGAAAGAGCACCAAGAAAACATAGGTTGTCGAGTAATTGACGACTCCTAAGGCGAGAACCATAAGTGGTTGCACCATTGTATGATGTCAATATTAACGATCCATTACTTGTGACATTTTTCAGGTGACTTTCGATAACTCAAACTCTTCAAAAGCGGGGCAAAATAGAGCGTCAT
>NW_005803118.1:0-2319 GCF_000240725.1 Microchloropsis gaditana
TCAAATACCGCCTCATCATCAATCGTGGCATCGCCTGTCACCACCACCAGATCACCCTGCTGGTTAGCATCGATCTCGTACAAATAAATCGCACCCGACAAGAGATCTAGGTTGCCATCAACCGTTAACGTGCCCACCGAATTGCCCGGTGACAAGATGCCCGATAACGTTGTGTTACCGACCGTGCCAATGCCTTGCAAGGTGGCTTCTGAGGTTACCGTGAGATCAGAAGTAGCAATCGAGCCATCCACCCGCAGCACACCACCCGTAATCGTCGTGTCACCCGTATACGTGTTGGTGCCCGTCAACGTCAGCATCCCTGCACCGGCTTTGCTAAACCCACCATCGCCCGTAATGTCATTGCTCCACACCGAGTCATAACCCTTCGTGTCCACCGCAAAGATCTCAGGAAATATCGGCGCTTGACCATCGACTAAAGACGGATGGCCAAATTGGATGGGGCCGCGCACGGCACGACCGATGCTAATCAATCCGTGGCCAAACCGACGAATAGAATCAGCATCCGAGTTGCGAATTTCGTTGGCGGTTGTCAGCAGCACTTCAATGATTTGGCGAGCAGTCATGTATGGAAAAGCTTGTCGTAATACAGCTGCCGAACCCGCTACGAAGGGAGCCGCCATCGATGTGCCTGACCATCCATCGGAAGCATAGGTGTTCATTGGCACTGTTGAGTAGATTTGAACACCCGGTGCTGCAACACACCAGTTGGCTGCCAAGCCGCACTCGTTACTAAGATCATCAAGAGTCACAACATTCGTGCGTTCGTTAATATCGACTGCAGTCACCACAATTAAGCTGCCAGCAATACCCGAAAAGTCAAAATCCTTGACCTCGTCAAGTGGCGATTGATTTACTGCCCAAGTGTTGGGGTTTTGATCATCGGCATCATCTGTGTAGAGTCGATAAATCGGGTCTGACGGATTGCCTGTATACCCGAGTGCTGTATTGGCCGGTGTGATTAATGGCGCTAGTCCATAGCCCGCCACATTGCGTGAAGCAGTGGGTTGGGCTTTTCGATTGTTACCCGCCGAAAACACCATAACAACATCAGCATCAGACAACGTTTGAACGCTCTCGACATATTCGAGCACGTTACCACCGTAATAGAACTGAAAGCCGACGTCTGGAAAATTCGCGTGATATGGTGAATCAAAATCTGGCGCAGCTCGAGGCCCAAAACTGCCATTCATGACCGAGACACCGGCATCTACCAGTTCTTGGGCCCAATCCTTCGACTGGGGATAGCCTGGCCTGTCAACAGCAACAACACTTGCAAGTGACGCATCAAACGCCACGCCGACCATGCCCACGTTATTGCGTGCAGCCGCTGCAACGCCCATCACGTGCGTACCATGATCCGGAAATTCGGGATACCCAGGCGCTGGAAACGGCGGCACGGGATCCGGCCAATAGGTCCTCCCAGCAAACTCAGGATGACTCAGCTGAGCGCGAACATCTGCGATACCTAGCTTGATGCCCGCACCGGTATAGCCTAGGGCCCAAGCGTCGGCTGCAGCCGTGTATTGCAGACCCCAATTGCGGAAATATTCCTGAGTCAGAAAATCCGACGGATTTGACTGTGTGCTTTCTGCTGTTGCTGCTGTTGCAAGCACAAACAAGGGGATGAAAGACAAAGCTTTTCGGGTTAAACACATAAAAAGCAAACACCACTTAACAAACACCACTTAACAAACACTACTTAGCAAACACTACTTGGAAGGAGGTGGACAATACAGAAACGCCAAGACGATGTAACTCACCGGTTTTCTGCGGCTAAAACAAACCACCGTGCGATAGCACCCCTATGTAGCGCCTGCATCAAGACAAAATAATACTCATTTAGTGCAAGCGACCACAGGATAGTTTCTAAGGGGTTACCCGCGGTCTGGTTATAGCTTGTCGCTTGGGCTCTGACTCTGGGAATTGATCTTGCCAAGGACTTCGGGAAGGGTGTTGTCATGTGCCATAGCGAAGAGTATCCACGATTGACGATAAAGACAGACCATCGTCACACTAAAGATCGACATCACCGCACCAACAGCCATCAGCCAAACCTAAAACCACCACTGCAACTGAGCCTGCAGCATCTGGCTGCTCGATTGACCCGATAGCGTGGTGGCATACACCACGTTCAGACGACTCGAGGGTCCTAAGCTCGCACCAATGCCCACTTCGATCACCGCTGCATCTCTGGCCATTGCCGCCGATGACACGGTAAAGTCTGGCCCCGTGGCAAATGCCAGTGTGGTGGCAGGCGCGAGATCACCCCAGGCACGCTGCCAGCCCGCTGACAGGCTG
>NW_005803118.1:4597-8065 GCF_000240725.1 Microchloropsis gaditana
TGACAAGATGCCCGCTAGCATCGTGTTACCGACCGTGCCAATGCCTTGCAAGGTGGATTCTGAGGTTACCGTGAGATCAGAAGTAGCAATCGAGCCATCCACCCGCAGCACACCACCCGTGATGGTCGTATCACCCGTATACGTGTTGGTGCCCGTTAACGTCAGCATCCCCGCACCGGCTTTGCTAAACCCGCCATCGCCCGTAATATTGTTGCTCCACACCGAGTCGTGGCCCTTCGTGTCCACCGCAAAGATCGGGGCAAAGATGGGTTGGCTATCGGGATCATTCTCGTCGATCAACAAGGGCGATCCAAAAACAATCGGGCCTTGAACCGCACGCCGCAGGTTCAGCAATCCATGACCATAGATCTCGTCTACCCCTGGATCACCCAAGTCTGTGGCTGTGGTCAGCACCACTTCAATCACCTGCCGTGCCGTCATGTACGGGAAGGCTTGACGCAGCACTGCAGCAGCACCAGTGACATGTGGCGCGGCCATTGATGTCCCATCTTCGATGGCATATGTACTGACAGGAACTGTGGAAAAAATATCCGTACCAGGTGCCACCATACACCAAGCCTTGACCGCTCCACAGGCATTGCTATAGGACGCCAACTCTAGATCTCGGTCTACCGCCCCGACCACAATAAAGGTACCCGCAAAACTGGAGAAATTCGCTGTTCCGAGCGTCAGACCACTATCGTCCAATGGCTCATTAAGCGGGAAACGTTCGAATGTGGCCGGATCGCCAGACAAGTCGGTTCCTTCGTCCACAAACACGTATAAATCATCTGCCAGCGTGTTGTGCGGCGTAATTAATGGCAAAAACTTGAACACACCCGTTGGCAATTTTTGTGCCACGGGGACTCCCTTATCACCCTGATTGCCCGCTGAAAAAACGATCACCATATCGGCACTAGACCAAAGGTCTAACGCGTCATAAGCCTCGACGCCATCACTTGGTTTTGCGTAGTATTCGGACCAGCCTTCGCCAGCACTAGTGCCATAGCTGTTGTTGACGACCTGAGCCCCTGATTGCGCGATTTTTTGCACATACTGAGGATCCATCAGATATCCATATTCCCGATCTGAGGTCGCCACAACGGTGGAAATCATGGCGTCAAATGCTACCCCCATCATTCCGTACCCGTTACGCCCAGCAGATGCAATACCCGTGACATGCGTACCATGATCTTCGATGTAGTAACCAACAACGGGATAGCTATAGATCGGATCCGGGTAATACACGCGGGACGCAAACTCAGGGTGCCATAGTTGAATGGCGGAATCGGCAATACCGACTTTTATACCCGCGCCAGTGAAGCCTCTAGCGTAGGCGTACTGAGCCCCGATAGCATTTAAACCCCAATTAGCATAAAACTCAGGCGTCTCAAAATCCGAGGGTGTCATTTGTGCCCAAGCGGGTGAACCAATCAGCATCATTGACAAGGCAAGTGTGCCTGGGCGAAGTTTTAAGAGCATGGTTTTTACATGAACATCAAACAGTTGGCGTAGGAACATAACGATGTAAAACGAACACAAAGCGCACGCAATCACATGGAGCGTGGTGTGGCGCAAGCAAAAGTCCACGTCTTTGATTACTCAGCGTGGTTTTGGTTCCGTTAACACAAAGCGCTCAGCTCGACACGTCTAGCAAACACGTTTAGCATTAGACATCTTAAGACTTCGGGCTCACTGAACCACGGCACGCTTGCGACTGTACAGGAAATAAAAAATCACCACAAAGAGTAACCAAACCGCAAACAACTGGTAAACCGTCGCACTCAAACTCAGCAACAGATAGGAACAACTGCCAATGCTGAGAATGGGCACCAGCGGGTACCAAGGTGTCCGATACCCTTGTGGCTCGCGTTTGTAATAACTGCGCAGCACCATCAATGCGATCGCCACGGCAATAAAAGTAATCAAAGTACCCAGACTAACCATACTCCAGAGCATGTGACTAGGCACCACCGCAGCCAGTGGCGTGATAATCAGCGCCGACACGAGAATGCCAGCGCGCGGGCTATGGCTGTGTGGATCAACTTTACACAGCGCCTCGGGAATCATTCGGTCACGTGCCATGGCAAAGAAAATACGCGACTGCCCATACAAGCAAACCAAGGTCACACTGAAAATAGACATCACGGCACCGGCGGCCAGCACCCCGCCCAACCATGGTGTGTGCGTGGCTCGCTGCAAAATCGTGGTCAGACTACCATCGTGCCCCTGGAAATCGCTCGCCGGCTGCACACCCAAACTACTGACTGCAACCAACACATAAACCGCCGTCACCACAATCAACGCCATGATGATCGCCAACGGAATGTTGCGCTGCGGATTGATCGCTTCTTCACTGGCGTTGACCACGGCGTCAAGTCCAATGAAACTAAAAAACACAATGGCCGCCGCTGCGCCCACACCTTCAATGCCAAATGGCATGAACGGTATGAAATTCTGTTGCTCAAAGGCCACGAGCGCCAAGATCACAAAAAGCGTCAGCACACCTAACTTAGACAACGTCAGCACCGCATTGACAATCGCCGATTCTCGGGAGCCCCTGAGCAATAAAACCGTGCACATCCATACCAAGGCAACCGCGGGCAAATTGAAATAACTATCGCCACTCAATACCCAACCGTCGGGGCCGTCGAGAAACGGCGACGTTTGAATACTCATGGGGATTTCATGACCAGTGACAATAAAAATCAGGTCATTTAAGTAACTACTCCAGCCCACGGCAACAGCAGCACCCGCAATGCCCCACTCCAACAGCAAACAGGCAGCCACCAACATCGCTGCCCCCTCGCCTAGCGTCATGTAAGTAAAGGTATAAGACGAACCAGAGACCGGCAGCGATGAAGAGACTTCAGCGTAACAAAGGGCTGTCAATGCTGCCGTTACTGCCGCTAGTACAAACGACAACACCACCGCGGGCCCGGCGATGGGCACCGTCTCGGCCAACGCAAAAAAGATACCCGTGCCCAGCGTGCTCCCCACGCCCATGAGCGTAAGCTGAAACAGCGTGATGTTACGTAACAAACCACCGGATGGCTCGTCGGTTAAAGACGGCAGTGCTTTACGGCGTAAAACCTGCTTGAGCATGGATCAACCCTCAAAAGCGGCGTCACGAATTAAGCTATCGATGACCAACGATCAACCAAGAGGCGCACTGCCAATCAAGCTTGTGACTATTTTATTAACTGCAAAAGACGCCGAAGTTTACAAGAAGATTAAATCGAAACAAAAAGCGCAATCGCCCAGCCCTCAAAAGCCTCATTGGCCTAAACCAACTTAAACCAACCTAAACCCATCTAAAACCACCACTGCAACTGAGCCTGCAGCATCTGGCTGCTCGATTGACCCGACAGCGTGGTGGCATACACCACGTTCAGACGACTCGACGGCCCTAAGCTCGCACCAATGCCCACTTCGATCACCGCCGCATCTCTGGCCATCGCCGCCGAT
>NW_005803118.1:8820-11788 GCF_000240725.1 Microchloropsis gaditana
GTGCCAATGCCTTGCAAGGTGGCGTCTGAGCCGACCGTCAGATCAGAAGTGGCAATGGAGCCATCCACCCGCAGCACACCACCCGTGATCGTCGTGTCACCCGTGTAGGTGTTGGTGCCCGTCAACGTCAGCATCCCTGCGCCGGCTTTGCTAAACCCACCATCGCCCGTAATGTCATTGCTCCACACCGAGTCATAGCCTTGGGTGTTAACCGCAAAGATCGGGGCAAAGATCGATTCGTTGCCCTCAATGAGCGACGGATGTCCAAATTCAATCGGACCTCGAACGGCGCGCTCAAGATTCAGCAACCCATGGCCGTAGATCGATGCGTCACCAATCTCAGTGGCTGTGGTTAGCATCACTTCAATCACTTGGCGTGCCGTCATGTATGGAAAGGCTTGTCTAACTAAAGCGGCTCCACCTGCCACCAAAGGGGATGCCATGGAAGTCCCAAAATCTGTACCGTAAGTACTGATTGGCAAGGTAGACAATACGTCTAAACCAGGTGCTGCGATACACCAATCGGCAGCGGCACCACAGCGGTTGCTAAACGGCGCAATGGCATTATTTCTATCAGTGGCAACCACAGCGATCATGGTGCCTGCGAGATATGAAAAATCGACCTCAGCATAAAGCTCGAGTGGGACGTAGCGCCAAGTCTTAGGATCTGAAAGAACCGAGTCGGTTGTGAGAAAACGGTAGAGTGGCTTATCAAGTGCGGAGTTTTTGGGCGTGACCAGGGGTAAGGAAGCCGCGAAATCTGGAATACGGGAGGCGATAGGTTGATTGTCTACCCACTCAGGAGTTCCGCCTGAATTCCTTGTCGCGTAATCATTGCCTGCCGCGAACACCATAACTACATCGTTTTCTGCAAGTACAGTGACCTCTCTGCTATACACGGCAATATCGCTGGGAAATGACACCAAATAATCCATCTTCTCCCAGTCAGGGTTGAACCCCCCATTCAAAGCTATAGGCGGCTGGGCCGTAATGACAAAACTGCCGTTCATGACCGAAGCGCCAGTTTGCACCGTTACGCTACCCCAGTCGCGATACCCAACATAACCTGGGTTAGCAAGTGCCGAATTAACAATGCTAATCAACTGCGCATCAAACGCAGATCCCATCATGCCGACATCATTTCGGGCCGCTCCCGCCAGGCCAGTCACATGTGTTCCATGGGGCGGCACAGGAAAGCCGGGCACAGGGAAATCATTAGCCGGAAAACCGCCCAGCATCCGACCTACAAACTCGGGATGGTTTACCTGAACGGGCCCATCCACAATCGCAATGCGCACACCCTCACCCGTAAAACCCTGTGACCATGCATATTGCGCTCTAATAAGATCTAACCCCCAATTGGCATAAAACTCAGGTGTCTCAAACGCTTGTGGCGTCAACTGCGCCGACGCTGGCGTCCAAGCCCAAGCGCATAACCCTACGGCCACTCCCATAGCTACAGATCGCTTGCAACTAAATATCTCTTTTCCCATGACTTTCTTTATTCTGCGGTCTCGAGCAACGGCGCTCATCACTGCATATTCAATGACAATACGTGTGGATTTTAGTTACATTCTTTTCATTCATTTCAAACATTGGTGAAATCCTTAACCAGATCAACAACCAGATCGATAGCCGGCCAAACGCCTTTGTCGCGCGACTAATCAACGAGTGGCTTACACGACCTTGTAGGCTAGATTTTTAGCGCGCCGGTGGTTTATGCCAAAATTGGTGTCACGACTCAGGTCTCCCGACTCATGCGAAACCGCTTCTGAATCACAAAAGTTACCGAGGCTTATTCTATTGTTCGTTTAATGACAAGACCAAACCCTTGGTGAACCCTTTAGAACCATGAAGCAAGTACGTTCCTCATCAAAAATACACACAACCCTGCTTTCTATCGTGGGTACGCTTTTGTTGTGTTTGTGTGCTGTCTCCCTGCTCGTGCCATCTACTGCGCACGCTTCGCAGTCGGGCCACAGCATCAAGGTGGGCGCCTTTCTTAACGATGTCTCAGACATCGACGTCACAACCGGCAAAGCCACGTTTGACCTGTATATGTGGGTGGTATCGGCTCAGCCTTTCGATGCTGAGGGTGGTTTTGAGATAATCAATGGAGATGGCACGGTTCGACTCGTAGAATCTAAAACCCGCGATGACGGCAAGTCCTATCAACTACTGCGTGTCTTAGCAAACAGCAAGCAACGTTATGACATGCAAGACTACCCTTTCGATAGACAAACACTGCATTTGAAATTTGATTTCGATCCCTCAGTTGAAAACACAAACATTGATGTTGTGGCTGACCGTGAGAACTCGGCACGAGCCAATGACATCATCTTGCCTGGTTGGCAGTTAGGCGCATTATCTACATCTGCAACACAACAGCGCTACCCGACCTCTTGGGGGGATTTGATTCAAGATGCGGAAAGCCTCAGTTACCCGGAATTCACCATCTCCCTAGATATCGAGCGAGAAACACCGGTTTATCTAGTGCGCTACTTCTCTGTGATTATTTTTGCTGGGTTTCTGGCCATGCTGGGCTTGTTTCTCAAACCTGGAGAAACCACGCGAATCTCACTGGGCATCGGTGCCTACATTTCATTGTCTGCCAGCAATCTGGTCATTGCCAACAAACTGCCAGTCACTGACACTTTAAACTTCAGTGATCATGTCATCATCGTCACTGGGAGCGTCATTATCGCTTCGGTTCTTTATTCACTGGTCACTTACCATCTTTATGGCAAGACACCTGCTAAAGCCGAGACGATTGATCGTGTGGCAAGAGCTGTATTTCCCCTAGCCTGGCTAGCATCTTTAGCCGCGATTTTTTCGATGACGTGACAAAGTCAGCGATCACAACCTAAAACCACTACTAAAACCACCACTGCAACTGAGCCTGCAGCATTTGACTGCTCGATTGACCCGACAGCGTGGTGGCATACACCACGTTCAGACGACTCGACGG
>NW_005803117.1:0-6565 GCF_000240725.1 Microchloropsis gaditana
GCAGCAGCAGCACTCCGCCCCCACGCTCCCCGGGTGCGCTCGGCCACATGCGGTCAGCGAGCTTTCCCGAGAATCGAGGCTTCATTCGACGCGCCCTGAACCCTCCCAGCCACAGGCGCCCGCCCCGTCCATCATCACACGGGGGCCGATGGGACGCTTTTGTCCGAAGCGCCAAAGGGAGCCGAGTCAGGAAGAGAAAGGGAGCCGGACCAGGGAGAGGACAAGTCAGGAAGGCGGGTCTTGCGGAGGCTTTATGAATGGTGGTTTTGGTCGCGCGGAAAAAAGGGGACGCCGGGGTGAGGAGACAATTGGAGGTATCGGCCCTCCGAGTGCCCGGGGCGTTGGGATAGCTTCGCCGGTGGCTGGCCGCAAGAGCTTGCACCGTGCTGGCAGGGAAATCACCGTGGTCCAGGGCCCGACTGGCTCGGACATTCTGGGAACGCCTCCACCTTCTAGAAAAATGAGACGACCAGGCGGGGGAACGGGGGCGGGCAGGGAAGAAGGGTCGGTCGTGGTAGGGACACCCGAGCTGGAGGGACCCGGTCGCCGGCGCGTCCGGCCAGAAGGGAGGGTGGCCGAGTCCCCCGTAGCGTAGCGATCAGGCTTGCGGCACGCACGTTCCTGGGTGGGAAACGAAGAGGGTATCTGCATCCATCGCAACTCCGTTATTTCTTATCTAGCAACGAGAGGCCTCCCGCGATGGGCCAGATCACCGCGTCACCGCAAGGCACTTGAGCTTTACAACACTAATAGAAAGGGAAGGGTAACGCACAGCGAAAGAGAACAATGATAGAGACAAGTGAGCAGCTGAACTCGCACATACTTCTTTTTTATTTCTTTCATTAAAACAGACAAGCCTCCATCATTTCGTTTCTCCCTACACCGCACAAAAAGAAGGAGGATGCCGCTGAATCTGTCGCAGCACTCTCCACCGACATGTGGCGTGCGAGTGACCGTCAGGCACGGGAATGACTCGATGACCCGATGCATCAAAAAGGCGTTTGCATGGATGGAAAGTGTCAGGACAGGCCGTCCATCCGCCTCCCCTCTCCCCGCTCCTCTTCTTCCTCCTTTCCATCCTTCATTTTTCCTTTCCTCTGCCTTTTTCACGCTTCAGATCCCGCGCGCCCGGGCCCGCGTCGCTCAGGCCTTCTTGTAAGGGACGCCATCGAAAGAGCCCTTCTTTTTGAACTTCTCTCCCGCGAATCCGGCCGCACGCACAATCTGGGGGAAGCTGGAGTCCTCGGGATCCACGTCCATGGCGCGAAGGACCGCCTTGATGATGTCCCTGACGGCGTCCTTCGCCAGTGGGGCACCGTTCATTTGCGTAAGCTGCTGCTCGCAAGCTTCTACCTCGGCCAATTTGGTTTTCAGGCTCTTGATTTCCACTCGAAGCTGAATGAGGAGATCGTTCACGTCGTCGATGGAGCATTCCCCGTTCAAGCAATTGTCCGCCTCCTGTCACGTGGGAAATGAAGAAGGCATATTACGCGAGTGTTGAGTGGGGCTCGTCCGCTCTGGCGACAATCCGCCAGATGGCGCGAGGACGAGTTGCTGAGCAAATTTTGCCCCTGCTGTGACCCGTCCCGACATAAGGAGGACAAGAAGATGCGATTAATTTTAAACCGTGTCCCGTCGATGACCAAGCAGCAATCACTCGGGACAAGGCGAAAGATTCTGCCTGTCCTCCAAATTCAAGAACAGCGACAGGAAGGCGCCAGAGTTTAAACGTCCTCCCTCCCGCAGCTCTATAAAAAGCTTGGTGAGAATGACAAGTCGGCTAAGAAATACCTTTCAAAGGATATAAGAATCACGTACCGTGATGAAATTCTTCTCCGCCTCAGCAAAGACGACCTGGGAGGCAGACCGTATGACACGAGGAGCGGGGGGCACGAAGGCAAAAACCGACGCTGCCAGGAGGGCCAAAATTGACAAGCGCAAGAACATCATGGTTCTAGTGGTTTTGTTTGGCTGTGTGTATTGGCACGATCGAAGTAAGCGGGTGCTCATGAAGGGCTGAAGAGGGCGAGGCAGCAGATTGATATGAAACCAACTTCAAGTATCGAACGGAGCACTTTCGACACTTTTTGGGAGTTGCTAACATGTCTCAAAATGCAGCTGCAAGGCAAATTGAAGGAACGATGCGATACAATTTTTCCAGAGCGGAGAGAAACTGCAGGTGAATGGTGAAGAAAACTTTCGTATAGAAACAAATCTAGGTGCGCTTCCCTCCTTCATCGAGAACAATCGGAGGACGACCACTGTGGGCAAGCGGAAAAAAAGAGGGAGAGAACAGCAAACAGAAGAGACTCTTTGCCTATGCACCCAGCACCGCCGTATGCAAGTAAAACGTCACAGACTGGAGAGGCAAAGTCTTGTCAAGACGCAGCCTAATCGGTGCGTGTGCCAAAAGCGCCAGTATAGAGAGGAAGCCGATGCATCTGGTCAGGGTTTGGCCGGCACTTCAAGCTTCCCAGTCCCTGGATTGCCCTCTGTCACGACTGGCGTGCTGCGGCCATGCAGGTGACGGGCGTCACATTGGGAGCGCGAAAAGGGTTGTTCTTGCCATAATATATGTTCATATGCGTACTAGTATATGACTGCTGAGATAAGGATATTGTGGAGAGGGATTCGGAGCTCTGACCGCAAAGCAAATTCTCATTTCCCCGGTACTTACGACGAATAAGCAGGCAAAATGCATGTCTGGGAGGAGGAGGGCACAAGTTCACTTTTCAGATAGTAATGAGAGGGTTCAACGTCTTGCATGCGCATAGATGACATCACTTACAACTTTTAATGGAAGCTGTGGCTATTTTTCCCCTCACTGGCCCCTTTTTTCCATGACCTCAGAACCATACGAATGGAAAGCTTTGCAACTCTAGCGATCATTTATTTATAGTTACAAAAATCCTCCTTACTGAGGCTCGCAAATTCTGGTTGATCAGTTGTAAGCCGCTATCTCTAATTCATGAGCCAGTTTCGTACCTTTGAAGGGTGAGAGTCGACAGCGAGTTTTATGAAACCCCTGTAGGCAGCGGTGGCTTAGGAACATTGTCTTCACGAATCCCTTTCCGCATATGTATTAGTCATGCTTTTTTCCATAACCATCCCCCATTAAATGGTAAAAATGCGGAAAGAGTAGGACAGACACAACAAAGTCAAATCCCAAAACATATAATAGTCAGATTCTGGAGCAAGCAAGCTTTCTCAAAGACTTTCCAGCGAGAGTATCGCATTAATTCGCAGGTGGTTTTGATGATCGTCTCGAGGTGATAAACAAATATCGTAGCTTTCGGCATCATGACCTGCCAAGTGTTGCGCAGCGCTAGAACCTTACTGCTTGCAAAGGCGCTTACAGATGATTAATCAGACAATTCAGAAATTTTTAATGTGTATAGTTGCATTTCATGGCGCTTACTCTCTTGTCCTTCGAATCGTTTCATGGCTTGTGCTTCTCATGTATTTTGAAGGTATCTCTAGAAAGGCCGTCAGAGGAAGGCTGCCAACGCACCATATCAAGTCCCACTGCTGCTTTCAGATATTTTACGGAGCTTCTGGCTTTGAGAAACTGAAGCACGAAGAATATAATATTCGAAAGCTCCTGACACAAGTCTTTCCGTAGCTGTGGTATGCTACGTGCCACGTTAATGTTTATCACCAATTGAGCACATTTACATACCGCTGTCGAGAGAACGATATATTGTCACTCTTTTAAAGTGTAGACAAAACTTGTCTGAACACTTTTCATCGTCTTACGCGTGCCTATTTCTTCAACTGTTGGGTTCGCGCCCATCTTGGCCCTCTTTATTCCCTAAAATCATCCCCGGATGTACACGACGCCCCTGCCCCCCCATCGCCGAAACCACGTCTCCCCCGCCTCAACACCACCCCTTGCGTGTCAAATTATTTCTTGTGTCACTCGCCTTGAGACCGTGTCACCCGTCAGAGATGGTCATGTAGCTGAGTGGCCATGAAGTGAAAGATGACTGGATGCAATTAGACGCTACTTTATGACTAAAGTGGCGTCAACCTCTCTTCCACCTGGCGCACTCCGACCTATGTCCGATCTTAGGCGTTCACCCAGTAAATGGTTACGCTACGAAAAATATGTGAGGCACCCAATTCGAACGCATTGAGCAACTGACGATACTCCTTTTTAATCCACGTATTACGCAGGTCCTCTCGTTCTTACCCAGAAACAACATGTTGCGCTCTGCAGCCTGCCTAGGTACCCTTGTGGTCGTTTGCATCATCGGCCTCGTCATCGGGTTCAGACCATCCTACAATTCACCCTCTCAGAGTAGCAGGCCTGTCACATTAAAAAGTTGCGTGCGGGACTTCCATTCACGCACGTTTTCCAGCCGCGGTCAGAGAAGCAGACTTTTCCAAGGTCCGCCCGGCAGACCTACCCGCGAGAACGAGCCTGACGAGTACTTCAAGTCGAACTTGGAGAAGAAAGAGCTGTCAGAGCGACTTGTGGACCCCCAAGTTTTGATCGCTGTGGTTAGCATCCTTGCCCCATTTGTGGCAGTAGGGGTTCTGCTGGGCGGCGGCTTCCTGACGCAGTAGACGGGATCACACGAATTTGGCAGCAATACACATCACAAAATCGACGTAACTAGTCTCCTCGTCCCTCACCACGTCTTGCAGGTGTCATTAAAGAATAATCGACGCCATGGAAGGCATTGTTAACTTCGTATGGGATTTCGCCAGTAAATGCCAACATGTGCGTCAAGTACAACCTAATGAAGGGGAATCACGCCAGCGAGATCGAAAAGGCTTTGTCTCATCGACATAATTTAAAGAAGGCGACACATGGATATGTGCCGTCCGATGACAAAGATGGAAGATGAAAGAATGCGGAGAGATCGTGTCTGGCATCGGTGAGGCTCTTGATTTTTTCCCTTGTTGCTCGGGTTTAGCGGCGGTTTTTACACTCTCATCCATCATCAAATACTATTTACCGCTGCCACCTTATGGTTTCAACCTGCCTTTCCTCCCTCGAACTTGTGTCGGAAAACTCCGGCACCAGGTGCTCTCTTCCATCTTCTCGTGGGTAGGGAAGGGAGGAGGAGGGGGCAGCCACTTGTCCTTTCGACATCCGGACTTCACTCACCTCCCCAAAGCATGTGGTCTCTAGCCACCCTACTTCGTCTCATGTGGTGAAGTTGGGTGAACCGAACTTGGGCTCTAAAGCATCGGTGTGCATGGCGGATGACCGACGCATTGGGCGGAAAAATACCCTGATCGTTCTTGGTCACAACTATGATAAATAGTTTTGTCTTGTGGTCGATACAGTTGTACTCATTTGCAAATGTACGACCTTTTTTTTTTAATATAACTCGTTGTCTGTAGCAAGAAATCAATCAGTTGTTATGATGAATAGGATGGGTCCCGGGGTCACCCACCTTTTTGCTCCTATTTCAAATAAAATAATCCCCCTTCCCTTCAGCGAAAAATAGGCCACGCGAGGTGTTCCACTAATGAAATAGTTTTATCTCAGCACTCTTGCCACAATTGTGAGCTCCGCTTTTCCATGATCACGTGCTGGCATTTCTGAGTGCAGGGGCTGGTCACGGGAGGTTTTGGTTCCCTCCTCTGTGCTGCATGTCGTCGAGGAGGTCTATCGTGGGGGGGCACTTGAACTGAGTTCAGCATTTTCCCGGTAGTTTACACATGTGACATGCATCTGAATGTATGGAAGCGCGATGCTGTCACTCCGGGTAAATTGATTGGCCTGGTGATGAACGCTACCTCGTCAAACGGAGTCTGTCTAGTCGTGCTATCCTTATGCCCATCGATCTCACCATTTCATTTGCCAACACACCTAAGATTGCAAGGGATAGAATTTCTTGTCGTCTTCTTGGAGGTCCTCCTTTTTCGCGCTGCCTCTTCGTTGTTCTCTTAATAGCTGAAGACATCATGATGTTCGGCAAGCGCGACCTGGGCTTGGCCCTTTCAGACAAGGTCGAGGACAACGTGCTCACGCACACCCATGACGAGTAAGTACATGGACGTTACACCCCAGAAGACCCATAAAATGTGCATGACAGACGACGAAGAGAGGTTGATACGGCAAAGGGAAAGAGGGAAACTTGCCGGAAGCCGCCGTACGTTCGTAGAGAGGACTGGGATATGCCAAAGTCGCGACAATCGCAAAACATCTGATGATGCGTGTGCGAGCATCCAAGTAGGTTGGGCTCTGTAACTTCCCTCATTGTATCCTTGGTCCCATTGCTCTTTCCATCTGTAGCACGGCCGCAGACGTGGGGAGTGAGGCCGCGCGTGCCAAACGGGATCCCACGCGCAAGATCCAGCGGCTGCGACCCGGAGAGATGCCTGCCTGGGTTGAGGCGGAGGAGGAGGAGGAAGGCTTTGCGAGGGCGCGTCCTTCTTCAACCGGGGCCGCGCGTGGTCCTAGCCGGTGGGAGGAGGCCAAGGAGAAACGTGGAGGGGAGGGAGGAGGGGAGGAGGAGGAGTACGTGCCCACGCGACCAGCACAGCGAGAGGACCGGAGGCTGTTGCGAGTGGAGCACGCGAAGAGGGCGGGGAGGGTCGGACGGGG
>NW_005803117.1:6575-11766 GCF_000240725.1 Microchloropsis gaditana
GAGGGGGGCATGTGGTAATGAGCAGAAAGGAGGGGGAAAGACATGTGCGGGGCAAAGGGGCACAGAGAGAGCCAGCGATGGGGAGAGAGAGGACGAGGAGGAGGGAGGCCGCCACCTACCCCCAGTACATGATCATGTACGTGTTCTTCATCTTGAAGTGCAGGAAGGTCATCCCCACCAAGAAGAGCGAGAATCGGTCCAAGGCTGCCTTGATCTGGCCCAAGTCGTAGTCGCGGAAGGTCATCTCCTTCTCCTGCGGCCTCGCCAGGCCCGCCAGCCCCGGCAATCCCCCCGGGCTCTCCCCTTTCTTCATCTTCTTCGCCATATCCAGGAGGGAGGAAAGAACGGCGGGCACCGCGGCTACCTTGAGCGTGCGCGCGTCTTGCTGTGCGATGGCCTGCTGCCGCGAGTACAGGAGCGCGCCCAGATACAGGCAGACATAGAGGGTGAAGAGCAAGCGGGCTTTCCGCGTGGCCGTCGAGTCCTTGCTCCATTGAAAGGCAATGCGGTAGGCGAGCATGCCTGCGACAGTCTCAAAGATCTTCTCCTCCGCCACGAAACGGAAGGCAGAGGACCCGACTAAGGCCTTTCCCGCGCGTCTCGCCAGAGTGAAGAGGAGACCACCGCCTCCCTGCGACGTCAACGCCTCCCCTCGCTTGAAGCGCGTGCTGGCCAGGAAAGGGATCACGTCCGGGTCATCCTCTAAACTCGCGGTGGAGGACCTAGAGGAAGAAAGCGTGGCAAAGTCCTGTTTGCCTCTCGGCGCTCGCTTCCTCCGCGCCGACGGGGACCCTGCCATGCGGCTCATTTTGGACTTGCGGGTGGGGGTGGGCTTCGCTTCATCGTCTTGGGGTTCGTTCTTCTATTTCATGAATGATAATTGTGTGCACGTCTCGGCATAAGCACGCCAGAATCCTTACAACCCATTTTGATTTGATTTCCTAAATTCAACCTCTTGACCACATTCGTGTCATCTATTGCTCCACTACGCACGTGTACGACCAAAAAAAGATACAATGCTCCCTTCCTGTGAGCAATTCTAATTTAAACATCAATATGTGAAGTAATCATATGCGCCCAAGCATCATAAAAGAAAGCTGGGACCATTCCTTTTACCTTACTGCTGAGCAACGCACGTTTCCTCCCAGAGGTGGTTGGGCTCGAGGGTGTCGCGCCACTCCCTCCCACCTCTGTCGCCGACCTTGCATGTGTCGCGGTCAATGTCATAGCTGCGAGTATCAGAAGAAGAAGCATGATTTTGGAAATTTTGTGGGGATGGGTGGGACGCGAGGTCTTTGTCGTGCTTCTGCCCTCCTGCGTCTTGCTGCATCCTGCGGCTAAGGCGCTTTCGCCTCTAAATGTACCCATATCCGGCTATAGGGCTAACCTGTGGCATAACATGAGGTAATCATTTGATGAGCGAGACGGTGCATGCAAAAGTGGTCCATTACACCGCTCTAATTGGACATATTGGCGTGTGTTGTAGGGCACCCCCTCCCTCACTTGGAACAAGCCGCAGCAGCAGCAACGCCGGAGGTGTGACGCGGGAAAGCGTGCATATGAATTGAATGTCGGTCGCCGAGTCACCGCTGAACCCTCGCGCATGATTTGCCTTGTGGTCACACGGATGAGAGTGTGTGTTGACCCTATTTGCCTTTCCGTGACACTTTCATGGCAAAAGGGCAGTGTGACAGGTCGCGGAGGAAGCTTTCACCGCCGACTCCAAAGCCCCTGGCGCCTGCATCACGTTCCGCATACCTCATTATTCTCGTCTCCCGTTCTACTATGTCTGCGACCATATCCGATGCTCGTACACATTACACGAATTAATAGCATTGTATTGGTTGCTCGGAATGCCATTTGAGTCCTTTTATGTCTGCGTTCAATTGCCTGGCATCCTGATTGTTTGTCACTCCTTAGGAGAGTGAGGTTCTGATGCTGCCATCATTTCTCTTCAGCATTCGCTCACACTCAAACGACAACCGCAACAGTACATCCGGTGGTAAACTTGAAGCGTACTCTATCATGGCAGCAGCAGTGGCGGAAATGCAGCAGCATGCGACGATCGAGCAAACGTCTGGAGTAGGAGAGCACGAGGTACGTGGATTGTTTCTTGGGGTGAAGATAGAATGTGTTCAAATTCATCATCCGCGGTTATGAATCGCAAAATCATGCTAGGAAAAAGGGCGGCATCGTTTTTGGACTGCATTTCGATGTAGGAATATTTGAACATTTACCATGCATACACGTTTCCTTCTATCTTTCAGGTGGTGGTGAATTTTCGTCACATTACCGAGCTTGAGCATCACGGTGTGAATCGCACAGACCTTACAAAACTTATGGAAGCAGGGTATTGTACAGTCGAATCGATCACTCATGCAACACTTCGCAAGCTCACGGACATCAAAGGCATTTCTGACCAGAAAGCTCAAAAAATTAAGGAAATAGCTTACAAGCTGGTTCCCATGGGTTTCTTGACGGCCGCACAACAGCTGGAGACTCGCAAAGATCTGATACAATTGTCAACAGGATCGAAGGATCTTGACGCTCTCCTAGGCGGAGGAGTGGAGACAGGGTCATTGACAGAAATTTTTGGCGAGTTTCGCACAGGAAAGACGCAGCTTTGCCATACCCTTTGTGTGACGAGTCAGCTTCCCATGGACCAAGGCGGGGGAGAAGGAAAAGCAATGTACATCGACACCGAGGGGACTTTTCGCCCACAGCGCTTGGTGGCCATTGCGGAGCGATTTGGATTAGATGTCGATACCGTCTTGGACAACGTGGCTTTCGCTCGCGCCCACAATTCAGAGCAGCAAATGGATCTTTTGAAAATGGCGTCGGCGATGATGTCAGAAGATCGCTACGCTCTGGTTGTGGTGGACTCGGCTACGGCTCTGTTTCGCACGGACTACTGCGGGCGAGGGGAGCTATCAGAGCGGCAAATGCAGCTGGCGCAATTTTTGCGACAGTTGACAAGAATGTCCGAGGAGTTTGGCGTTGCAGTCGTGCTGACAAACCAGGTGGTGGCAAATCCTGATGGCATGAGCTTTGCAAAAGACCAAACAAAGCCAATCGGAGGTAACATTATCGCTCACGCGTCACATACACGCCTGCGCTTAAGAAAAGGCAGGGGAGAAAATCGAATTTGTCAGATTTACGATTCGCCAACCTTACCGGAAGCTGAGACTCAATTCTCTATCGGGGCATCGGGTATCGAGGATGCAAAGGACTAGGAGACAGGGACAGAGAGGAAATGATAGCTTGAGCTTGAAACGAAAGAATCAAGGACGGTTCTTGAGCAGGCACGGTGAGGTTTGTACAGGAGCCAATCGACCATGAAGTGAAGTATGTTTCTGGAGGGTCTGGAATAAATTAATAGAGAATCATCTTTGAAGGCCCGAGGCCTCTCTTTGCTCGGTGCCTGCTAACAAGCATCAATTCGTTGGAGGACGACTTTTTCTTTCACAACAAACCGAACTTCGTGTATAGGGTATATGCTCATGTCGTTGCACCTGATTAAACCTCCTTTGCCGTCGTGCAATCCATCTCCTCCCCGCCGACAAGGGTCTTTCCGAACGACGAACACGGGACTTGGCGATGAGGGCGGCGACCCTGGAGGGGAAGGCTTTCGCACAAGCGTATGCTGCCTACCTGGTAATTATGCTCATTAAAAACACTCAAATCGTGCAACTTCTTGGTGTCATCAATTTTCGCCTTCAAGCAAGTCAGGCTTCAGGTCATTGAAACTGTGCCGTTCGTCACTTGCGGCTCAACACAGGCTTTACCCGCGCTTTCAGATGCCGGCCTTCCTCCCAGAATGTCCCATCACGAACGCCGATGCCCTCTGCCAAGTTTTGCGAGGTATGATGTCTGAAGCCTTGCAAGAAGGGGGCCAAAGGTTGGTTGATGCCGCCACGCAGGACTTTCGTGCGTTGATCGGCGACTATTTAGGAACGGAGGCAGTATATGTCTCGCCTTCCCAAAGCTCTGTCGGCGCAGACCTCATTACAGGATTTGATAAAAACAAATATATCGCTACGAGGCGCCATTTAAACCTACACAGATTGCGCAAAGCACTTCAAGACAAGATACTCGTGGATATTGGCGCGTTGCAAGAGGACTACGCCTGTGGTGGGACAGCTCGAGGTCTATGGAAGTTTCAAGTGGAGACAACCGAAAAAGGCCTTGCCGTAAATCGACGCAAGCGATCCCTTCCGATGGATTTGCTACGAATTCGTGAACTCCAATTGCAGGCGATGTTGCGTTTCGTGATGGGTACAATGGGTCTTCTGGGCACCAGGCGACCCTCAGCTTCCTCCTGCATTCGCCCTCCCTTGCCTACTTCCCTGCTCAAGGACGTGCATCACTTCCTGGCATACCTACAGCTGCGTCAAACCTTTGCCCTAGGCGCTGAAGGAATGAGGGGGTTCCGGCAAGCCGGAGGCGATCCTCTCCTGCATCCAAACAAGGGCACACCCCATAACGCCCCTGTCGGGCGCGGCGTGTCAACGGAAACCCCCGATCAAGACAGGCGGGCCGAGAGGCCTTGCCCCCACGCTTCTGGCTACTGCATGGGCGATATGGGGGGCGGGGCGCAAGAGGGGCTGGAGCAAGACGTGGATGGAGAGGAGGCGTGCCCCCACGGCATGCAGGCAACGCGCGTGCTTGACTCCAATTTTCACGAGTTCCTGGCCGCAGCTTTCCTTAAACCCTTTCGCGCCAGCCACCCTCAGGACATACTGGCCCTCTACACCTCGTTGGAGTGCGAGGAACTGCTGTCGGCGGATTTTTTGGCCGAAGCAGCAGCAGGGGCAGCGGCTGCCACCACCAGGAGCGTGGCCAAAGGGGTCTCACCCAAGCCCAAGGGTCCTGTGTTTCGGTGCCTCCGTCGCGACAAAGCGGCAGCTTCTGGCTTTGTCTCCGCCTACAACAAGAGGCGGGAGGTTCCAGTCGATAGGACGAAAGCAGCCGCCACGATGCCCGTGGGACCTGCGAAGAGCATGATTTCCGGCGAGGCGCCTTCACGGCCGCCCACGCCTCCCCCCTCCTCTCCCTCCGGCAGCAGTGTCCTGCAACAGGCCATGCGGGAGAGTCTACGGCCTCGCCCCAGCCACTACTTGTCGCGGATCAACAGCTTCCACAAGCCCAACCAACTGTCACGGCGGCCCCTCCTCTCTCGGCAGCAGCAGCA
>NW_005803116.1:0-521 GCF_000240725.1 Microchloropsis gaditana
GTGATAAAAATCCGATTCCTGGAGGGAGGAAGAAAGGAAGGGAGGGAGGAATGAGGAACATTTGAGGACGCACGGCGTGGTATCGAAAGAATACCGTCCTCAGGTCTCCCCTCCCTCCCTCCCTCCCTCCTTCCCTCACCTCCCGGATCTTCTTGGCATGATGGTTCTTGACAGGGTCGGCCTTCACCTTTCTAGAAGCTTCTTGGAGGAGGTAGATGAGGACCCCCACCAGTTGCTTGGTGGCAAAGTTGACGAGGGAGGGCTGGAGGGAGGGAAGGAGGGAGGGAGGGAGGTAGAGGAGGAGGGTGAGGCTCTTGGCTTTAAAAAGAGGGAGGGAGGAAAAGGAAAAGGGAGAGAGGGAGGGAGGAAAAGTAAAAGGGAGGGAAGGAGGGAGGGAGGTACCGGTAAATTTGTCTTGGGGTCCAGGATCGAGGAGAGAACGATGCGACCGCTGGTAGGACTTTTGCAGGTGATCTGAAAGGGAGGGAGGGAGGAAGGGAGGGAGGGAAGGAGGGAGGGAA
>NW_005803116.1:1235-5658 GCF_000240725.1 Microchloropsis gaditana
GAGGAAGGGTGGGAGGATGGGGGAGGGAAGGAAGAGGGAGGGGATTTCGGCGGCCCTGACTTTGTCGAAGAGAAGGACGGAGACGTGTGGGGGGAGGGCCAGGGCAGGAGCAAATAAGAGGGAGGGAGGGAAGGGAGGGAAGGAGGAAATTGTACACATGTGAAAATGGCAGGGAAAGAGGAGGAGACAGGGAGGGAGGTGGTGAAGCCAGGGCTATGGACAGGTCGAACGATGAGGGGGACTTACAAGCGGTGGAGGGTTCAAAATGATGAAAGTGGAAAGAAGAAAATGTCGAGGTGGTAGAATAACGAGCGTTTCTATTCCTGGTTTTCTTCTCAGTTACAAGGAAGGAAAAGGGAGGACGGAGAAGGGAGGTTCACGGTGAGGGTTAGGGTACGGGCCAAGATTCGGATGCTGCTGGTGACGTGTAGCTGAGAAGGAAGGTGTTTTGACTCAACTTGCCTTTTTGAAGGGCAACTATCTAATAAATAAATGGACTTGCTTACAATAATATTCAAAAATAGTATTTTAACAAAGAATTGAGGTACTTCAGCACCTAAGAATCAATGCGTGGCCCGCAAGGAACATGCAGGAAAAACAGACTAACGGTTTACATATGCTTTGATTCAGGCAAACATCCTGTCCCTTGCTTCTTCCATATACTCACCCCTTAGGACAGATTCGGCGTGAAGCCTTTTTTGTTTTCTTTATCAGGCTTGATGCTCATATTCCACATCTCTCTCGAATATTATCAGTTTCATATTCTCACTTGAGCGACACTAGCAGGCTACAATCACAAACTTGATTTGTTAATGAGAGAAGAGAAAATGCCATCATCCGGATGCAGGTAGACGAACTAGAGCGTACTATACAGCTTTGACGAGAAAACACTATAACGCGGCTATCGCAAATAGATCCCATCATGACTATTCTTTCTGCTGTGGAAGCAGATCTGTGGAAGCGTTGTGGATGAATGTGCGATGAGCCGGTTTAAAACGGTTTCACGAGGCAGGACAAAAATACGATGCAGCCGATGCAATCACCGACCATGGCGCCTACGGCGCAGCCGACGTTTGCTCGTGTGAGTGGCATCACTCTCAAATCGGGTGAACGATTCGTAGACACATCGGTTGTAAAGGAGGCCTTTGCGTATTTCGGGTCAGTAAGGGCTAAGAAAAGCATTTTTAAAAGGTTGATCATGAGCTTGGGTATTTCTTTTACGCAGGATGGAAACTACTCCAGGCAAAATAGTGCAGGTGAATCTTTCCAACTTCACTCAAGTGGACAACCTAACTCTCAGCTCGGAAAAAAATAACCCATCAACGTCATTTGTTGGGGGGGGGCTATGCATATTTAGGGTAAGCAAAGGCTGAGAGATGCACAGTGCTGTAGCACTTCATGGTATATTACGTTACTGATGAGCTTAGCGATATTCTACGCACAGGACTGATACTAAGCCAGGCAAAGTGTTGAAGATCAATTTGATTGACTTCACTAACGTGAATAGCTTGACTCTTAACACAAATGACAAGTGTCTTTTGACATCGGTTGTGAGCGGAGACTATGCGTATTTCGGGTAAGCAAAGGCTACAAAGCAGTGCAAAGTGCTGTAGACATCCATGCTCTCTAAGTTGTTGATGAACTCACCCTATAAACAGAACTAATACTAGTCCAGGCATAGTGGTGAAGGTGAATCTCACCGACCTTACTCGAGCGGACGACCTCACTCTGAACATGAATGAAAATTCCCTAAGAACATCGATTGTGAGCTGGAACTATGCGTATTTCGGGATAAGTCAAGGCTTCGAAGAGGTGCACAGCACCAACGGACTTCATGTCCTTCAAGATGCTGATGATCTTGGCCACCCTATGTGCAGGACTAATACTAGTCCAGGCAATGTCGTGAAGGTGAACCTCGCCGACTTCACTCGAGTGGGCAACCTCACTTTCAACTCAGATGAAAATCTCATACGCTCGGTGTTTGTGAGCGGAGACTATGCGTATTTCGGGTAAGAAAAGGCTAGAGAGGAACGCAAAGTGCTGGAGCCCTCCATAATCTCTAAGTTGTTGATGAACTCACTCTATACACAGGACTGATACTAGTCCAGGCAGAGTGGTGAAAGTAAATCTCACTGACGTCATTCGAGTGAGCAGCCTGACCCTCAGTTCGGGTGAAAATAAGCTATACACGGCGTTTGTGAGCGGAGACTATGCGTATTTCGGGTAAGAGAAGGCTAGAGAGGAACGCAAAGTACTGGAGCTCTCCATAATCTCTAAGTTGTTGATGAACGCACTCTATACACAGGACTAATACTAGTCCAGGCAGAGTGGTGAAGGTGACTCTCACTGACTTCACTCGTGTGGACAGTGTGACCTTCAACTCTGCTGAAGATAGCCTAAGTACGTCGGCTCTAAGCGGGAACTATGCGTATTTCGGGTAAGCTAAGACCTAGAAGAAATACAGAGGGCCATTGAACTTCATAATCCGTGGGTTGTTGATGAGTTTTTCTATGTCCTCTATACAGGACTGGCACTATACCAGGCAGAATCATAAAAGTGTCTATCTAGTCCTCAAGTTGGGCGCTCACCCCTTGATGCTAGTAACAATCGCCTCTTTCCCGGTTTACCGATTTAAACTTGTATGCGGCTTTTGGTTGCACATTAAGGAAAATTGACAGGCTTTTATATGCCTTACAGAAATAAATGAATATTACGATCAACTTTACAGGGACATGAGTTGAGGAGCATCGAAATGTGGTCGTTTCATAACCCTATATCTTTTCGTGCCTTGTAAAGAGAAATGAATAGTATCGTCGAATGGCCGCCTATTCTGCTGTTACATCTTATTGTGAGTGCAATTTCAAGGCGGGTTGCTGATCTCTTAGGTAGGGTAAATGTTTCTACTAATAATTTGTTAGAGAAGCAAAAATATGCGATGTGCATATTCGTTGGGGAAGGGGGCTTCGGCGAGGAAGGCTAAAAGAATACATGTCTATATATATATATTTTAGTCTAATACATGCATAACCGTTTTTTGTGAATAAAATCGAATAGCTTCTTATTAATTTTGTTGCACTTATGACAACTTGGAAAATAAATGTAGCAAAAGGTACGTTGTCCTTTCCCAGTCCGGTTTAACAGTATGATATTCTATACATGAATAATTGTGTTTTGTACATACGTAAGTAATTTATATCTATAAAAATTTACATAATTTTATGAATAATTTTCCGTGGATGGAGTGATATCGATGGCCAAATGTTAGCGTTAGCGTCAGTGTTTGTTTCTCTTAGGATTAGGGCTAGAGGTAGCGTTAGGGTTAGGGGCGAGGTTACGACAAGGGCGTCGGTGGTGACTGGAAGGTGAGAAGGAAGGTGCTTCGACCCGTGTCGTCAGCCCACACGCGTGTTGTTGTCTGGAGAAAGGGTGAAACAGAGCGAACACGGGTACATCCTTCTTCAGGACGTTGGAGAATTAAGGCTACTTAGGGTCAAAGAGGCGAACCTTCCGGATCTTGCCGCGCAGGGTCAACCTTGTCAGCGCAGGCGACCGCCCAAGTCCCCTTTCAAAAGTGGTATCAAGGTCCTCCCTGGAGTGTGACAGAACCGTCCATCGATAGGAAATACCGGCTCATAAAGCGTTGTGGATCATTGGCAAGGATGAAGAGAGGGATGGGAACGGGCTCTGACCAAGTTGGTCAAGACCTGCGTTTCTCCCTTCCCTCCCTCCGTACCCCTGCCCCCCGCAACAATCAAAAAACAGTTTCTGTAAAAGATTCTCTCCCACTCCACCTCCACACGCTATGACCAACGTGCTCCCACTCTCGTCTCTGTGTCTCGTCGTCATTCTTTGTTACCTGCGCACCTCTTCTTCCTTCAACTGTAGCGGGCTCTGACAGGAAAGCCCTCCTTCCTCCCTCTCCTGCCTTGGCCCCCGCTTGGCACTGATCTTCCTCCCATCATCCGTCTCTCATCCATTGAGGTCGTCTCCGCGCCATCCTACCATGAATCTGAGGGCCTTTTCAGCGTACGCGTCATCGTCCGTTGACCCTCCCCCTCACCCTATCCCGCTCCCACTACGTACGTGCGATGGATTCCAAGTTGTAGATTTCCTGAGGTACATGCAATATATGCCCTACGGATACAATGCCAGACTTTCTTGAGGTATCTGCGACAGAGAAGTACCATTTTCGGGCGTGACACATGGGCTCACGCAAGACCTGTACAACCCGAATGCAACCTTTGATTTCCATTCTCTTCTCCTTCCCTTCCTCCCGCATGACCTCCCTCCCTCCCTTCCTCCCTCCCTTCCTCCTTTCCACTTCATTCTTTGCGGTACAAGGGAGGGGAGAAGAAAGAAGCAAGAAGCCTCCCTGTCCTCGATTTGCCTCCTGCCCTTCCCTCCCTCCCTCCCTCCCTCCCTC
>NW_005803116.1:6146-8945 GCF_000240725.1 Microchloropsis gaditana
CCACCCTTCCTCACTGCCTCTGTCTTCCTTGCATGGATTCTATCACCTTTCCCCCCTCTTTCATGGTTATTCCTTCCTCCTTCGGACGCCATCAACTCCACCACCCTGGTTATTTCTCTTTCCCTCCCCACGTGTCCTTTGCCTTCCATTTCCGGTCCTGACGGCTGGGGGTGGTCGAGGGAGCCACCTCGTTCGGGCGAGGAGGTGGAGGAGGAGGAGGAGAATATGAAGGAGGAGGAGGAGGAGGAGGAGGAGGAGGAGGACGGGAAGGGGGAAGGGCGGGAGGAGGACGCGGCCCCTGGCTGTACCTCCTTCTCGCGGAGGAGATTCGTCTCATTGAATGCCTTTAAACGGCCTCTGCTGATTGCATTGCTGCCGGAGCATGAGCTGGCCTCGTGAAGAGGAAGGGAGGGAGGGGCGCGGTGGCCCATATGCAGGGAGCTGTTCTCCTCAGGGGCAATGACAGGGGGAGGGAGGCCGGCAGGAGACGGCTGGGAGGAGAGGGTAGACGTCCCTGAAGACGTAGGAGGTTTCGGACGCATGCTTTGATTTGCAGGGAGGGGATTGAGGGAAAAGAAAGAGGGAGGGAGGGAGAGAAAGTCTGCGATAAATAAATGAGAAAAAAATCCGCCGTCTTGGGAGATATCGCAAATATCACTACCTGGTCCGCGTCGAAGGAAAAGTGACGCTGCGGAAGACGAGGATTGTGTGCGTCGAGGGTCTATGTGTTTGGATAGATCGCAGATGTTATTCAGGAGGGCGGGGTATCGGTCTGAGTGCGTCGAAGGGGCAAGTGCTCTGATTTGATTGAGTGCACAAAAGGACCGTAAACCGCTTTCAAAACCAGCCACCAGGGAGGCATTCGGTAAGGAACTCAATATTTAAGAATCTGGAAGGAATGTGGGATCCTCAAGATCTTGTTTGCGTGGTTTCAGTGGCTTTATGGTTGGAAAAGACGTTGGGACGTTAAATGTCTCTATACCCGCCTGAGCGATAGCAGAGGTAGCGAGGCCCTCAACAACATACAATAACCTTCCCCACGGGGCTCTGATACCCATGGAAGGCGGGTCAATTCCTTGACAAAGCGCAAGGATGCACGGTACGCAAGAAGCGGGATGATGTGTGTCGGTATTCTTTTGCGTCAATGGCCAAACATGGACCTTGAGCCCTTTCAGTGACGGGGGCTATGAAATAAATGCATTCGACGTCACGCACAATGTATCACTGAACCTCAGAAAGCCCAAGACAACCCCAGATCCTTTTTATTGGCATAGCTTTTGCTGCTCAAGGGTCGAATTGAGAACAATTCATGAGTGGTGAAAACCGGGAGAAAAGGAAGATACATGCAACACTTAATAGCGCTCTTGACTCGCCTAGGCAAGAGCAAAGTCCTCAAAGGAAAGCAGAGACTCAAGCATTTCCTCTCCCTTCGCACCACAAGGTACATCAAGAGTCCTGAGCTTCATCCCACCTTGAGAGAGCGGGCTTACAAGCTAAGTATCCAGAAGGTAAGGCAGTATGAAAGAGACCGGATGCCGAGAGATATTCCTATGGGGCAAGGAGCGGGCATAAATTTAATCAGATGGCGTCGAGCAGGGAGATGGGAGGAGGGGGGAGAAGGAGGGAAGGAGGGAGGGGAATCGTATTCATGTGTGACCGTCATCGATCATTTCCTCTCTCGGAGGATGCCGTGGAGCTTGTACTTGATTGGTCACTGGAGGGGGCGAAGGGGGATACATTGCATTTTTAGGACCACCAATGTTGGCGCCTGCTGGTCCTACAGCATGGCATTTCTGAAGGGTTTTGGAATGACACTTAACTCCAAGCAGGTGTGCGAGCACCGGCACATAAGCTGTGGCACGACGGAAGGTGAAGGGCCATGGGGCAATCGTCCTCCAAAGCAACGGAACGCGTCTCGTGAGTCCGGAGGGCGAGGAGAGAAGACGCAAGGAAGGGAGAAAGGGAGGGAGGGAGGGAGGGAAGGAAAGAGGGAGGAGAAGAGTGCGGTCGGAGAAGGGAGGGGATGGGAAGGGAAAGCGTAGGATGTGTATTTCTCGGGAGGAGGAGGAGAAGCACGGTGAGGCAGTGTAACGTGATGGGGTGGCTCGACTCCAAAAACATCCTCGTTGTCTTTTTCAACGAGTACCATGGGGACGTGATAGCCTCGTACCATGGAATGACCGCCAACTACCTCGTCTCCGATGCCGTCCGCAAGTTTGGAATTTAAAGAGAGAGGGGGGGGGGAAAGGCATAAAAATAGACATGGGCCGATCCTGATTGACCCCGGTCTGGTCTTCCTATGCTCTTTTCTCGCGCAGGGTGGAGGACCAAAAATGCTTCCGCAGGTGTTATAAAAATGCGATGGAGGAGTACCGGCACACGTTACGCGAGCTGCAGGGGATGAAGGAGGAGTACGTCCGGCACCGGACGGTGAGGGAGGGAAGGAGGGAGGGAGGGAGGGAAGAAGGGAAGGTGCTTGCTCCCTGTCGCTTCGTTGCCTCATTCCATGCAAGCTATTTGTGTTCTGGTATGGAGAAATCCTCCTCAGAGGCTCAGGGTGGGCTGACTCACTTTCACGGGAGCCCTTCCCCTCCCGGGGAGAAAGGGAAAGGCCTGCGGCTGTTACAATTTGAAACCGTTACCTCGCAACCGTTATCTCACAACCGTGACGCGATACTTCTTACAGATGTTCGGAGTCGAGGAGAATCCGGAAGCGCGAGCTACGGTACGAGTGGTCAGGCCACTCTTCACTCCCTCCCTCCCTTCCTCCCTCCCTCCCTCCCTCCCTCCCTCTCTCCC
>NW_005803116.1:8955-11765 GCF_000240725.1 Microchloropsis gaditana
GTGTGTGTTTTATCGAAGTTGTCGAGATTTTATCGAAAGGTGTTGTCCTTGAATTGAAGGAATGGATACAAACCCTTGGTTGTGTTTTTGAAGTGATGGATGCTTCCTTCTCACGAGAGCTCTCCCAGCGGTCGGGTCATGCGATGCCCGTACCAGGGGATGGGATAGATTTTTCCTCGAAATTTCGCAGCTGGTTGTGACATACTCCATCCCTCATGCATCTGCTTCTTTTTCATGGTGGGAATTCGGGGCATGACCTTCAGAAATGATGGGAATGGATGCGGAGGCCCTTGCCCGGCGGATGGACGATTTGCGAGCCCTCGCCTCGGAGCTTCAACGCAAGGAAGGTGAGTACCGGGAAACTAATCGGGTCTTACGAACACTTTGCTGGAAGGGGGTGTTGAAGAGATATCCTGGCACTATATGGTTTGAGGAATAAAATAGGCGACGGACGACGTTATGTGTATATGTATGCCACCGGGCAACGGTCGAAAAAAAATGCGCGAAATAAATTGCGGTTCGCGGAAAACCCAAACAAATAATCCAACATGTTGGAGCCGGAAGAGACGCGGCAAGGAAGGTAGTTTACGGTACCGCGATGCGTTATACTTGAAAAAGGTGCCAGAATCAGACAGAGTCGAAAGAAGAGGAGGGGTACATTGACTCGCGCGGCCTGTCTCTGGGTGACTCTGAAAGTTGCGCTCGACAATGAAGGCCTACCGAGGCCCTGGTTTTCTTCCCTGCCTCTAGGGTGGGAGGGAGACGAATGACTGATACAGGCGTCCTTCTCTTCTTATTTCTTTTCTTTTTCCCCAGAAAGAGTGCTGGAGAAGCTAAGGAACGGCCCGGTCTTCAAAACGGAATGAGGGCTTTTAATGCTCTTTATCTGTGGAGGGGAGAGAAAAAGAACAAAAAAGCGATAATGCATCCGTGCAGCGTTATTGTCGGGCATATTTTACGTTATCCCTCCGTCATTGCTTCAGAAGGCAATGTGAAAACTGCCGTCTGGTCTTCACTTCATTCACTCATCCTAAGGAAAAAGAAAAAAATAATTAGCGACCCTAAAAAAGATTCAAAAAGCTCAATAATAATGAGACGAGGGCTCAGATCCTACCGAGAGCCCTCTCTTTCCTTCCGCATTACAGAAGGGGACCAAAAAAGCGTTCTTTATTTTCCTTGGGAAAAAGATTACCTGTTCTGGGAGAAGGAGGGAGCTGAGGTCCTACCGAGAGTCGAACTCGGATTGTGAGATTCAGAGTCTCAAGTGATAACCATTACACTATAGGACCGCCGCATACTACGACTCGAGACTATCCGAGCATTCATGAATCATTCAATAATTTATATTTGGTATGTATTGCGTATGGATAATAGATGGAGTGTGCTGCTGTCATCCAAATTGAGGGCGTGCGGGGTACGCGGCTCGTCAGATGGCTCCGACGCAGCTGGGAAAAGGACGGCAAGATTTTCGCCACATTTTACGTATCTATGTGTTTTCACGGTTGTAAGGCTGTCGATTATCAACAGTATCGTAATTTTTAACCTGTCAAAGCACTTCTACACACGGCACCGGCGTTGCCGGAATTTTATTCCCCGTTCCCCCCCAAAATGTGTGGATAACCGCTGCCAGTATATCATCATCCCACCAAATTGGCTTGTGATTTGCAGTAAGGCACCAAGATACTGACACAAAGCAGCTTTCATACGTTTTTTTCCTGTCGTTTGGTGGTGATAGAAGTAGGTATATTTTTTTTCCCTCCATTTTGGCCTGTGGAGCCTTCAAGAAGGCTTTCGTGAATATCACAACGCACCCACTCAAGCGTTTTTCAGCACTAGAATGTAGAACTTTGGATGCGGGCATAGGTGGTCGTAGGGGCATACATGTCATGGCATTCGGCTTGAGTATTCGGTTCTAGGCTCTGTGGTCCTCCTTTCTGTCAACCTCCTCCCTTTTGAAAGCGCATTTCGTACTATCCAAATTGGATCATATTGCCCTTTGTGTCATGTCAACAAGACCGAAATACGCATTAACACCAAATACGCAATATATTATCGTAGCAGCTACTTTAAAATCTTCAAAAAGTAATTGCATGATGCAGCATGGCTCCTTGAGATAAATTCTTTACTGGCCAGTGTGACTGCCCCAAACAAATGATACCGGCTTCTTTTATATTCGTATCGTCGACCGAAAAAAAAGCAATCAATTACAACTGTCATACGTACATATAAACCATAGCCCGTAGCCTGGCATCCCTTTCTCGTGTCTCCCCCACCGCCTCCGCTTCTTCCTCGCCCTCCCCCGCCCTGAGATTGTCCCATGCCCCACCGTCCGTTTCGTCTCCCAATGCAGCTTACCACGTGACCTTCTTTTGCTTTCACCCCATTATCCAAGCCCTCCCTTTACAAGACGGTCTCCTTTTCTTTTTTGACATCGTACGCAAGGCCCCTCGACATCATCCTTTTTCTTGCCGTAAATACATTTTCCTCCCCGGCAGTGCACGGTGGCACGACGCATCGACGGAGTCCCCAGCCCACATGTATCTCGGGAATATTCGGCACTTTTTCCCCCTGGCAACGAAACGGAAATTAAAAATAATTGACCGTTTCAGGTAGAGCTACGGCTTCCCTGCCCTCACCGCCGAAGAGGGATTGGGGATGATGACGCGAAACGAACGCGATTTGAGGAGGAAGGCAAAGGGGAGAGCGGGGCGTACCCTGGCCTGCCCTCCCTCCCTCCCTCCCTCCCTCCCTGCCTCGAGGATGAAGGTGGCAGAGGCTGCTGCTGGAGCTGTTGGGGATGGGGGCGCCTG
>NW_005803115.1:0-11744 GCF_000240725.1 Microchloropsis gaditana
GGGAATGTATAAGGTAAAGACTCGAGGGCAGTCGTACGGGGCGTGGCCGCCAGAGGCTCCCCCGGCCTCGCCCCGCCTGTCTTGTCCCCTCCTTCCTGGAGCCTGGAGGCCGCGCGCGCCTTCTTGAGGAGCTTGTCCTCCTCCGTAACCTGGGCCGCGGTCTTGGGCGAGAAATCGGCGGTCAGGACGCCCCCCCGCTCCGGCCACTGGTACTTGTGCAATGCAATCCGTGCTCGCGCCGCGCACTCCTCCGACTGGAAGGTGGCGTAACAGTGCGTCTTGATCACATCCATCCACATGCCATCCTCTCCAACAAGAGGGCCCCCTCCCCGCTCCTCCAGCATCTCCTTGGCCGCCACCAGGCGGAAGGGACGGATGAAGCCGTCCACGCGGATGGTGGCGCTTCTCGGATTCTTTGGGGCTGGCACAAGGGCGGCGGCGGGCTCAGGGGCATCAGCGCCGGACAGAGACTCCTCCCTGGCCAGGAGGGCGGTCTCACTCGGACCTGTGCCTTTCTTCACCTCAGCATCAATCGGGGCAGGTGAAGCGCGTCCCTTCTGGGTCACTGCCGCCGCCATGTCAGACGACTGGGCTGACTCGCTCGGCACAGTGGCCGAGGAGGGAGAAGAGGGCAGGGCATCCGCAACCTGCCGCAGGGAGCTCCCGATCTCAGAAGGCTCAGCGGCTTGTGGCGCCGCCGAGGCCTCGGCTGGCGAGGTCAGATGGGAAGGTTTCTCCTTCTCTATTCCTCGATCGGGATTGTGCTCGAGCTCCGAGGGGTTGGCCGGGGCGGGGCTGGGACTTGGGTGGACGGCAGACGGGGCAGCCTCCGCCATTACCTCCCCTTCCTGCTCCTTCTCGCGCGAGGATCCAGACGGACCTTTCGATGCAGTGCCTACCAATTCCTCCTCGACAATAGCCTTCACAGAAGGCTTCAAAGTCTCGTCTTGGGGCTCCGGTTTGTCGTTTAAGCCATCAACGTCGTCACTGCCCCCTTCCTCGGCGGCGGCTGCCTTCTCGACGTGCTGCATGAGTCGCTGCATTAAGTCTGCTTTCAGCCCCTTCACAGGCAAATCGAGCTTCTCCAATTCCTTCTTAAGCTCAGCGACCTTCATGCCCTTAATTGTTTCCAGGGTGGGCAGCGCCATGGTACTATATAGGATGAGAAATGGTGCTGCGGTGTGATGTCGTTTTTGTCCGTCTCTTGGTTTTTCACCTGAAAGGGTACGAACAAAATACTGGGTTCCATGAGGATCTCAATTGTATCTCAAAAGATATACTGCCTCGATGGGCGGGCTGCGGGCGTTGCACTTCCCGCCTTTCCAGTGCCCTCGATCCTGTTGACTTCTTCTCTGAAGACTCCTCTCCGCCTTCTCTCCGCGCTCAAGCCAGCCCCCAGCCGCCTGTGTGCGTGCCGGGGCTTACGGTACGCGGACTCTGCAGAACGCACGACCCGTCGTCAACGCAAACCGTTATGTCTTTCATTACGGCCCTGGAGAACACGCCAGGTCTCAAATAGTAAACCTGGAGGGGGGCGCACCCCCACAAATACTACAATAGCTCTTCAGTCGACATGACCTCCTACCCTGTGCCTCATCTGCTCTCCCACATTGCCAGGTACTTGCGGCGCATTTCATGGGCTCAATTTCCCTGGGCGAAGTGCGCATAGCTGGATCTCTTCTGGCTACGCTCATACAGGTAGTGGGGCAGCGGGCAGGTCGGCGTGCAGAGGGCTTGTTGCTCGGGGATGCCCTTGTCCACACCGTGGCCGTCACGGATGACACACAAGAAGCGAGGGACCGCACAGACCTGCAATTAGACGTGACAGGGTATGTGTCCACAAATCAAAAGGACGCGTTCTATGAACCACTGACTGGAACCATGAACGCGACAAAAATTGCCGAGGCCACATCAGAAGTTAATAGGCGACATGTAAGTCTGTTGGAGAGTTAATTGAGAAAGAAAGAGGTTAAAAGGGGTTCGAAGGGGACAAGGAGATACAGTAGAAGGCCAAATGTGTGACAAAAGATGTAATATGACAGATAAAGGTGGTAAAAAGGGTGATAGGAGAGGATGAGGACAGGATGAGAAAGAGTCACGAATCTGGAGCATCTTCGTCTTGAGCCCCTTATTCCCTTTTACGCATCTGCGCCATCTCGCAGAGGATGGTTGGCTGGTATGTGGCTCGAAATACGGCAAGCACCAAGCCAAGCTTGCGAGACCTGGCCATACTGAGGCATTTGGGTGACTACTTGAGGTCCACATCGCGAGAAGATGATGCTGAAGCTCTCCGGGGAGAGAGCAGGACGCCAAGCGAGGCAAAGAAATCCAGCAGCGGGACGACATTAGATAGGCGAGGAAAGGATCCAGCTTTAGCCTTTCCGGCAGTGCTAATCGTGTTCTCCCTGGACCTGCGATCCTCCTCGGAGGCTCAGGGCATTTCATATGCCTGCCACTACCTTTCTCCTGCTGCTCCCTTTTCTTCCTCCGAGAGTGCGTCCCTCGCCTACCAAACGCATCTTCTCAAGGTCCGAAATGTCTCACACGACTCTACCGCCGAGTACCAGGCCTACACAGGGGGCACGTACCCGTCATTGCTCTCCCCGCACTCGTCACTCCCCTCGAGAACCTCCCAACCCTCTGCAAGGATGCCCTCCCCAGTTATCCCCTCTATGCGTCCCGGCTTGGCAGACTTCGCACGCGCCATTCCTCCTCCTCATGTGACGGAATACGAACTGTATCTAGATCAGATTTTGGAGCATCTGCACGGCTTAGTGGATGAGATACGCGCGGAAGAACTGGAATTGAGTGCGTTGAAAAAAAAGCAAGGACGATTAAAACATTTATTGCGGGCGGAAAAAGAGAAGGGTAGGGGTATCTCTGGAGAAAGAGAGGAAAAATTGGTTTAAAGTACATGAAGGGCTTGTAGATTTAATGAGACCAGAAAAATTTGCAAATGTAGTGCCAGGCGAATCAAAATTGTTTCTGAAAATGGCTGAGATTTACAGGAGCCTTTATATCGACATCCTTCTGACATGATTGATGACTATCGATGTGTATACGTTGAGTTGATGCGCCTTGAAGGGTCATCAAGGAGCCAAACAGCAATTTCTGACAGTCAGAAGTACGAAGCAGAAAGAACTCCTTCCTTCCAATCTGCTAGTATGCATGTTCACGAGCAGAAATTTAAATTGAGAGTTCAGTTTCCATCTATCGGTGCAGTGTATCTTCTGAAGCTCGCTCAATTCTTTTGCTGTGGGTTCATGTTCCTGGCTCCCGCCAAGGCAACGTCCGAGACTCGACATCATATAGCTCGGCAGAGCCCGCAGCGTCACGCCGTCTCTAGGTCGCGCTCGCCGACCTGTGTACCATGCTGCTTACGGCACTGCCATAAGGTTGATTGGCTTTTGGCGCGACTCGAGTTTTCGTTCGCTCTCTTGACCATGGCGTTTCAAGTCGTCGCCCTCGATCCTCACCCCGGCAGCCTCCATGACCAGAGGAATCCCAGCAGCTCCTTGAACAAGTCCCCATTCATATGCTGCACTGCTAGCTGCAAAACACAGACAGGTAAGTCAGGAATCGGGTGCACTGGGCGCCGTGGTCCGTCTTCGCCTCGACCGTGGAAATGCACGCGGGGCATTGGCCTCGGGGGCTCTAGTGTCTGTCGGCGCAGGCTGATCAGGTGCCGCACCCGCTCCACCGCTTTTGCAGGCCGCGCGAGCTTGCCATTGGTATAGATAAGGGACGGCGCGGTTGTCGCACGGTCTTCGCTTTCTCTTGCATGAGCATCATCCGTCAAGACCCGGCCTAGCTTGCCATATTGCCCGTCCTCCTTATTTTCCGTCCCCATCAATCCAACAAGACACCGCATTTTCTCCAGCTGATATGCTTGGTAAGGTGCAGCTTCTAGCATCTCTTCCACCATCTTGTTTTTGGCCAAACTTAGGGGCGTCATGCCCTCCTTGTCCTCCACAGACGGGTTGGCGCCCCCTAGGCCCAGCAAAAGTGAGACTACGTTCACCTTAGACGACGCCGCAGCGAGGTGCAGGGGCGTGTGACCCGCGTGGTCCCCTATATCCACCTGTGCACCGTAAAGAAGCAAGCGCTTGACGCCTTTTTCCACCGCTAATTCGTGGCCGACCCGCCCGCACATCCCTCCCCTCCCCCCCCCACAGTGACTGTACCCCCCTTCAGAGAGGTAGTGCAAACAAGAGCGAAGAGACTGATCTGTGACGTCTGGGTCTGCGTTTCCGTCAAGTAAACAGCTCAATAACGGTACGTTATACGCGGCTGCGGCATAAATCAAAGCTGTCCGTTGAGCCTCGTCCATGTGGTCAGGATCTGCGCCTCGTTCGAGCAGAAGGCGGACGACGCAGATGGATCCTGATTTGGTGGCCAGGTGGATGGGAGTCCGCAAGCAAGTGTCTCGCTCTTCGACACAAAACCCAGCTTCATCAATAAGGAAGCGTACTGTATCTACTTGTCCGGCAAAGGAAGCAACCATGAGGGCATTCCACGAGTAGGGGCCGCGTGGGGCAAAGGCAACGGAGCGTCGCCCGTGTGCTTTCAACAAACTCTTGAGGGTATCTATATCCCCGTCGAAGGCCGCTGAGTTTGCAGGACCGTCAGCATGGATATCTGATTTAAGTTTGAAAGAGTGTACGGCGGGTAAGAAACAGATCTTTCACAGGTTTCTTCGCGTTGCTAAACGATCGGATCGCGATACTTGGGAATGTATAAGGTAAAGACTCCCTTATTGACCCATTCTTGGATCGAAAATATCCGTCGATTCGAGGTTTACAACCATTATAAACGAATCGAGCAAAAATTATGCTGCAAACCCCACATGGAACAATGACCAAAACCGAGACACATACCGGGATATTTGCCGCCTGTGAACGGCGGTCTGGACGGAATCATCTTGGGGCGAATTAAGGTGACGTCTCTGAGACAATGATATATAAAAGAGCATTTTAAGGAACTAAATCAGAAAGCACGCGAAAGTCGCCGCCGGTGGGTCTAGTTATACGAATATTCGTCCTAGGCAAGCAGGCGCTATGACTGTCCCTTCAACTTCAACCTCTCGAACCTCCCCACCCCCACCACCTTTCACAACGTGCAGCGGAAAACATTATAAATTTGCAATACTTGCCGAAAGAAATCTTGCATACCTTGTACACAGATGTCCCAAAAGTAATCAATTATGATTTACTTGGATCAATTCAATTCAATTTTCGCTTCTGCTTCCGCAAGGCACCACCCATTCAGCGCCGAAGTGCTGGTAATCTGCATTCAAAGCTACTACGCCCTTCTTCGTCCCACATCGGGCATACATTCAATATGCCCACTGCACTTTTTCGACCATCTTTTTAATTTCAGTATACACCAATTATTTTAATATCGGTGCACAATGCTTCCCAAAAGCTTCACATGTGCACACAGCCCAATTCAATTCCATGGTTCGTGTCTCTCCGCACACGTGACCCGTAACGGTGATCCACACAATAAAAACCTATAAAAATATCAGCCTACTGCTGTAGAGTAAGATACATACAAGCAGGGTACCAACACCAGTAATAACTGATATTATGATCCCATTTGGCTTCCATGATCGTCGCGTACATTTACTATCTTGACAACAACACATCAAAGCGCACCCGACTGTGTGCTTCGCTAATCGTATCCCTTTATTTCATCCCAGTGGTAAGATTCTTGTACGGTCGAAGTACTCCTACACATCCCTTCTCATGCTCTACAGACTGTCATCCCTCAAACCTGCAACAGACTCTACAGGCTTCGCTGCCGTGGCAGTTGCTGCCGCGCCCCCGTATTTGGCAATCATGTTTTTGTAGACCTGACGCAAGAGATATTTATACGTGTCACGTGAGATGACGAGAAAGCCGCATGCGAGCCATGGCTAGTTTTGACATAGTATCTCCTTTCCTGACTCCTGTACCTAAAAATAGATCCGGCGACAGTCGTAGAACCCCTCTCTTGCTCACCCTTTCCCTCCCCAATCTCTCACCTCAGCTGACTTCTTGGGTGTACGTTTCTGATCATTATCGTAGTCTATGTGTATGAGCCCAAAGCGAACATCGAACCCGTCCGCCCACTGTAGGTAAAAATAAAGTATGACGATGAGCGTTTCCATGCCAATGAGTGTCCAATACTCCCTCGTGTAAGGACAGGTAACTGTGTCGTCAAATTTAGCAATGTGATAGCCAGATGCAATCTTCCTGTTCTCTTCCTCTCCTCATACCTCAAAGTTGTCCATCAGCGACCAGTAGTAGTAGCCTGCCACATTCACCTTGTCAAAATGGATGGCTTTCCAGATTTCGGCCACGTACCTGAAAAGTATGGGAGCAAACGGGGAAAGAACACAAATAAAGATTCAAGAGGAGAAACCGCAAATCAGCGGCGATGAAAAAGGCATGAGAGCTTGTGAGGCTGACGTTGATTCAAGCGTGCGAAGAGAGTGACCAAGAGGGCAAGACAAAGTACCCCACGCTCCTGCCCTTCACGCACCCATTCAAGTAGTCGATACGCTCTGTATCATTCAAAGCATCTGCCAGCTTCATCTCTGACTCGCCAGGCACCGAGAGTCCGTTCTCCGTCACGTAAATCTCGGGGTCATCGTAGCGCTCCTTGATCCAGCGCAACAAGCGCCGCATGCCCCAGGGGACGACCGAGAGCCAGGAGGCGTCGCCCATGGGCCAGCGAGGGTCCATCATGATCCACCCGTTCAGGTCCGCAAAATAGTTCCCTGCGCCTATCTTCTCTGTCGGGTCCTGGAGTAGGTTGGTCGCGTAGTGGTTGATGCCGAAGAAGTCGGAGGACCCCTTCAAGTCCGCCTTCTGCGCCTCTGTGAACACAGGCAGCCGGTCCCCCACTCGCTCTTTCATCGCCTCTGGGTAGTCGCCCTTGTAGATGGGGTCTGCGAACCAGGCCAGGTACCAGATCAAGGACCGCTCCGCTGCCTCCTTGTCGCCCTGGCTGCGGCAGAGAGGCTCCTTCCATTCCGTGGACAGGACCAAGCCGATCTTTCCGCCTTGAGTCGCTGCGTACTTCTCCCGATAAACCTTGACAGCAGCGGCGTGACCCAATAGCTGGTTGTGCCCAGACAGGTACGGGTTCTCCGCCATGTCCTTCAGACCGGGCGCGTGCTGCCCTTGGCCATAGCCGGCGATGGAGGTGGTCCAAGGCTCATTAAGCGTGAACCAGAGCTTGACCTTGTCCCCCAAGGCATCAAACATCACGTCTGAGAACTCCGCGAATGCCTCAACGGTGCTTTCGTTCAGCCACCCGCCCTGCTTCGACAGCGCCTCCGGCAAGTCCCAGTGGTAAAGCGTGACGGCGGGCGTGATCCCGTTGGCGAGGAGCTCGTCCGTCAGGTCCTTGTAGAACTCCAAACCCTTCGCGTTGACCTCGCCCCGACCTTCTGGCAAGACGCGGGACCAGGAGATCGAGTACCGATACGACTGCAAGCCCATGTCCTTCATCAGCTGCACGTCCTCTTTGTACCGGTTGTAATGGTCGCACGCCACGTCCCCGGTGTCGCCGTTGGCGATGTTCCCCGGAATTTGAACGAAGGTGTCCCACATGGAGGGCTGTCGGCCGTCCTGGGCTACTGCTCCTTCGATTTGGTAGGCCGCCGTGGCCGCACCCCACACGAAGCCGGGGGGGAAGGCCGTGTCTTTGCTCGACCAGACCTCCGCCGCCGTCATCTCCCCTCCGGGTTCTCCTGGGATCGTGTAGTCCCAGCACGTCACGTCGGGGCCCTCAGGGAAGGCGTCCTTGGGGTCTGCCTGTGGAAGCCGCCTGTTCAGAGGTAAGGAAGACGTTGTTTCCGTGACCCCACGGAGCTGTGCGACCGTTAAGGCCGTCGAGCCAGCGAGTAAGAAGGCCCGCAACATGTTGATGCAGCAAATAATGGAAGGGTTAAGATGGTCGGCCTTCGAAAAGCTGTTCCACTGTAAGAGTAATGTGTCCCAAAAAAAAGAACTCACGATAAGCGTCGAGGAGAATAAGCATGACAAAACAGAGCGCCGTCCCCGAGGCTGCCTATGGGGTAATTATTAGACTCTGCACCAACTCCTTCTAAATCTACTACAAGGCAATCGCATGTGAGGGCATAAATAATTGCAAGACGCCTGGTTTGGAATTGTATACCTAGGAAAACCTTGATAGGTAGCAAAGTTGTGTAGACTTATGACTACACCTTTAAAACGTCCATACAGTGGAGATGCAGGTGGTTACTTTCTCAAAGAATGCACTTGCGCGTGTCTACCTTTTTTTGTGCCGTAATGGACCGGATTCCAGACAATGCAATGAGATCGTCCGGGGAGACAAAGTACGACGACGACGTCGGGATGATCTATTACTGCCTGAGATGAAGTACAAGTGAAGACACAAAGCGGCAAAGCGGCGGGTGCGCACATTATCTCTCGTTCCGATCGTTATCTCTGCTCAAGCACTGATAGCATGCTGCAAATAATCAGCTTTTTATAAAGGTATCACGACACAAGCACTTGCAGAGTTGCCTCGATGCGTGGATTCTATCTGGGGGAAGTGCCAGGAAAAGTCTCGAGGAAAAAAGCGACGGATGGCGGTGCAGCAGCTTCAACACAGCCACGTCCACATCCCGCGGACCCGCCTAAATAAAAGCTACGTCCTTTCCCTGGGGCAAAGCTCACGATTGCAATGTATACTCGCATTTGCAAGTCTTCAACAGTTTCTATAAGGACCTTCGCCAAGCTTTTATTGTGCCGGTCCGTTGTGTTGGGACTGTTTTAGGATCGTAAAATTTTTCGCCTTGATCTGGAAAAGCTCGGGAACATCTTTCCGGCAGGGCCCATCTCACGCCTCCTCTGAAGAAGGCTCCCTTCATTTGCTCCTCTCGGTTTATTCCTCTTGAATGGGATGGCACGAAGAGACGTAAATGTGAGAGAAATTGAAAGAAGGACTTAAGATTCCCGTGGTATTTTTATTCGTACTTTCTACATCTTTGATCAATTTTACTTTCCTCTCTGCTTGGGACCCCTCGTGTCCGCGGTGCGGACGCTTCGTTTTTTGGCCCTCGATTCGCTCCAGTCACCATGCCTTGCCTGTTTCGCCACAAAAGACGGTGAATCGCGCTGATGTTGTAGCTCAATGTCTTCCACCTTCCCCTTTTTACCGTTTGAGCCCTCCCCTTTCTCTGCCCTTGCCTTCTGGCTTCTCTGCGTCCCGCTCTTTGTCCCTTCATACAGGCCACCTTTCTTTTCTCCCTCCTCCCCGCCTTCCAAGCTTGCCCCTCTGTTCGTCTTCTCAAGGAGCCCCATCCCATTTCTGTAGTCCTCTGGAATGCGTCCGGCCGCCTCGAGTGTTTGCAGATCTTGTACGCCCTGCCTTCGCATCTCCAGAGTTCGAACTTCCAATCTTCTCTTCTCCCCTTCACTAAGATATCTCATCAGCCTTTGAGCAACATTTCTTTCAAAGCAACGAGATAGCAGCTCTCCAATTGCCCAGTACACGCTCCCCACACCGTTGTACATTCCGCAGTTGAACCACACGCGCCGGACGTCGCAGACAAAGTCCACGAGGGGAAATCCTGCTACCCTTACCCCTCCATCACTACCGTCACCGTCCAGTCCACCCTCCTGCTTCCTCGCTTTGCTTTCGTCCATGCTTTCGCCGCATTCTTCGGTTCGGCTGCCGCCTGTCACACCTGCGCCACCAGGATCCCGAGTCTTCTTCCTTCTTCTCACGGTGTCCCCTTCTGTTCCTGCCGTTTCCGCCGCTGCCACCGCCTTCCCTCCTTTCCCGAAATATCTGTCCCAAATCGTCTGGAGGTCCATGGCCTCTCGCACGTAGTCGGCGTAGTCTGGCACTTTCTCCACTTCCACAGGCTCGCAGAAAGCCCCTGAAAGCTCGTGTTTGAGCAGAAACTGCAAAATCTTCTTGGCATCCCGCTCCGGCGTCGCTTCTAGTCCGAGCTCCTCCACCAGGGCCCGCGTCGGCTCGTCTTCCGGTAGTCGACACTCGGCGCAAAGCCAGATGGCCGGGTCGGGGGGCAAGTGCTTGAGGTGCAGGCATCGGGAGTGGTACGCCCGGGGGCAGTGAGTGCAGAGGAGCAGCGCATTTGGCGCTCGCCCTTTTTTCTTCCTCCCACTTTCTACTCGGGACCCCTCCTTCGCCAAGGCGCTACCCACTCCCACCCCTTCCCGCCCGGGCGCTTCCTCCTCTTCTGTCTCCTCTTGGCATATGCAGCAGACCTCAACGTTCACGTGCCCAGGCCCGCAGTTGGCCGTCTCTCCAGGCTCCGCCTTCAGGTCGGCCGCCGTGGCTGGCAGAGGAAGTGCAGAGTGCGGGCGCGAGGCAAGCGGGGGACCAGGCCCTGCCGCCTTGGAGGTGGAGGAGGAGGCCGTCCCAAGACCTTTGCCGTCGGCCGCCGATGGATGCTTCCTCTTTCGGGAGGATTGGGCGGGGGCTGTGAAATTCCCCGCCTTGCCGATGCCAGCCGCAAGGGAGGGAGGGAGGTGTCCTTTGCTTTCTACCCCCTCGCCAATGAGACCCTTCACGGGCGAACGAGCTCCGGACGAGAAGCCCGTCGCTGGCGTCCTTTCCTTGATCTGAACCGCCTTTGCCCCCCAGTCTGGCCCCGTTCCTCCGCCAGGCGCCCCGGCCCCGTCCTTCCCTTCTTTTCCTTCGGGCACGACCGGCAACACCCCCAGGCCGGCGGCTGCCATCTCTGAGGGCGTGACCATCTCGAATGCGTAGAGAGCGCGCTCCGGGAGCACCAAGCTCGGACCAAACCACTTCCGCTTCCTCGCCGCCTCCTCTTCTTCCTCGGGGGCAGGGGCCAGGCACTCCCACCTCCCCCCGTCGCCTCTACCGCCCTCCTTTCCCCCCTCTCCTCCCATTTGACGACGGAGGCGGACCATCATTAGCGGAGAGGTCCACGAAGGCGTAGCAAGACGCTTTCGCACCCGGACCCGGACCCGCATCGAATCGCCCATCGGTGAGAAATCCAGCTTGTTCCTCTTTCTCGACCCCGCCCTCGCACCTCCGCCGTCCTCGTCTTCCCTCCCAGCTTGCCTCCCTCTCTCTCCCCCATTCCTCCCTCCCTCCTGCTCTCCGGCCTTCCGATTGAGCGTCTTGGCGCTGGCCGCAGCGTCTATGGAAGCCAGTCCTCGCAAGGCACTGGCCAAGCCCATGCCGCCTCCTCTCTCCCCCCCGTGCCCACCGACCTCGACCACGACGGCTGCCATTTTGGAGGTGTAAGCAACAGGGTCGAAGTTCGTGGGGAAGGGAGGGAAGCTGGGCGGGAGGGAGGAAATTTCCTGTATCCCCTCCTGCGCCCCTGCCTCCGCCTGCTTCTTTCTCTCTCCGCCTCGCCCTGCTGCGGAAGCGGCGAGCGCATTCGCAGCAGCCATGGCGGTCGTGAGGAACGCTGGATAGTCCCGCAGCTGCAGGGAGGGAGGGAAGGGGTAGCCCGCCTCCTCGGCGGCTTGCGTCACCGCCTGAGCCGCATGCCGGGCGCGCCGTGAGGCCTGACGGACCGCCCTTGCCGCAGCCCTTTGCTTGAGCTTGGCGGCTTGACGAGCCGCCTTGCGCTCGTCGGGACTGAGACGGGCACTGGGCAGGGCCCGGGCGGGGGCTGGGACGCCCCGCGCGGCCTTGTCGATGGCTCCGAGGTAAGCAAGCAGGGTCTGGAGGAGGGAGGGGTCGAGGGAGGGGAGGACGAGGGGGGGAAAGGCGGTGGA
>NW_005803114.1:0-685 GCF_000240725.1 Microchloropsis gaditana
TCCCTTCCTCCTCCCTCCCTCCCTCCCTCCCTCCCTCCCTCCCTCCCTCCCTCCCTCCCTCCCTCCCCTCAGCCTCCTTCGCAGCTTCTCCCCGTCCGACGCTCCATCTCGGCCTCTTCCAACCACCCGGCCGTCCCTCGGATCTACCAGCTCTGCTGCCTCTTCTCCTTCATCGCCGTAGTTTTCCTGTCCTCCGTGGCCCACATCCTCCTCGCCAACTCCCCTTCCTTAACTTCAAGGGCGACAAGGTCGCGATTGGCTGGGTGGTGGTGGAGGTAGGGAGGGAGGGAGGGAGGCAGGGGCGGAAGGAACGGATGGGAGAGGTCGCGCTGGGAGGAGGGAGGGGAGACTGTGAGACTGTAAAAGCAGAAGGGAAGGGGTCCAAGAGAGCAATTTCGCGCCTGGGGTCTTCTGTCCTGTGCCCACCTCTGCGTACATTTCTGTGCTTCCCCTTCTAATCTCTCCTGAAGGCGACCGTCATGTACGCCTGCCTTCTCCTCCTCTCGGCCTACCTCTGGTACCGGCATTCCAAAAGGAGATCGCAGGTGCGTGCCGCCCTGTTTGCTTTCCTCGTCATTTCTCCATCTCTCTTTCCCTCTCCCTTGTTTCCTCTTGCTTTCTCTCCCATTTGCATGAGCTCCGCTGTTTCTCTTCCCACAGCCTTCGTCCACGCTCCCTCCCTCCC
>NW_005803114.1:791-8948 GCF_000240725.1 Microchloropsis gaditana
GAGGAGGAGGAGGAGGAGGAGGAGGAGGAGGAGGAGGAGGAGGATGATGATGATGAAGAAGAAGAGAAGGCCCGTCTGAGCAAAATCAAGAAGGCGAAGTGGAAGACAAGAGGTGGGACGAAGGGGAAGGGGGAAAGAGATGCGGAGGAAGCAGACGAGGGGGAGACAGTGATGTGGGTCTTCAATGACAAGGACCAAGAGGAGGAAACGAGAGCCCGGGCGGCGTTACAGGGAGACATGGCGGAAGCAGACCAAGACGAAGAGGAAGAGGAAGAGGAGGAGTTTCCTCCCGTATACGAATACATGAGTCACAAGCGCCAGCGAACGCTGAAGGTAGGACAGCGGAGGTAATAATGTACCGGGAGGGGGGGGCACGAGAGGCAGTTGCGTCGCCTCTACCTTGTGTCACCGGCATCGGCCCCCTTTTCTGGCCGTCTCTCTCTTCCTACCTGCCCCGTGTACGGGGGACCGTCACCCTGGTTCGATGGAAATAAAAAATGTCGCTCATGGCTTCCTTCTCTGATTTTTTGTTCTTTCCTCCTTTCCTTAACCCCTGTCCGCCCAGTGGGTGCCGTATTTCGTCTACCCTGCCACTCTTGCCGCCGACGCGGGAGGGGAAGAGACAGCAATAGCGGCCACGGAGGTGGTAGCAGAGCCTCAGCGGCATGGCTGGATGAAGGGGGACGAGAGGCTGCTTTTCTTCAGGAATGTGGAGGACGGGAAGGAGGTGACGCCGGAGGTGTACTTCAGGGCCAGAGAGGAGGAGGGGACAGGGAAGAGGAAGCGTCCAACCGAAGATGAGGTAGGGGGAGGGGAGGAGAGGGAGGAAAGCGAAGGGGAGAGGGACGAAGAGAGCGAGGAGGAAAGCGTGTGCTCCGTGAGTAGCGAGGAGGAGGAAGAAATGGAGGTGGACACGGCGGAGCGGGGAGACGGGCGGCTAATCATGGGGGAAGGGAATGGTCAGATGCCGAGCCAGAGGGAGGGGAGAGTACTAGCGGAGGTAACGGGGGAGGGATTCGAGGGTGGCGTTGCGAATACACGGATCGGACACGATACCAGCGAACAGGTGGGAGATAGGGGAGAGGAATGGATAAAGAGTGGAGTAGGGGGAGGGGAGGGCAATGCGGCTATGGGCCGTGGGACAGCCGCGGAGGGAAGCACAGAGAACTTGGAGGGCCACCTGGAGGGGAAGGAGGGAGGAAGCAGCTGGGGAGGGAAGAAGGCAGTGGATGCTGGAAGTGGGGAGCAATGGGAGGCAGGAAGGAAGGAGGGAACGAGCGATCGTCCAATGAGTGAAGAGCTGGCAGATAGGAAAAAAGAGGGGAAAGGCTGGGCGATGGAGGAGAGGTCATCAAACGGTTCCGGAGAAAGGTACATGCTAGATTCGTACCTGATGTCAGACAACGATCCCGAGCCTAAAAAGAAGCAGCCGTTTCACACACGGATCATGACTGAACGTCCATGCGAAAGAGAGGCAATAGAAAGCTCGATTCCCGGAGAAAGTGCTGCATTAGAGATGGATGAGATAGCAGAATTGCTCAAGGCAGGGCAGCTCATTGACGTGGAGGAAGGGAGGGAAAGTGCGGCGGAAGAAGGGGAAGAGGAAGGGATCGAAGTCATGATGAACGACGAGGCAGCTTTTTCGTTTTTGTGGTGAAAAATCAAAAGTGCTGACGCTTTGAGAGGGAGGGGAAATGCTACGGTGCGAGAATGAGTTAGCGGCGTCACGCTCTTACAGAGGGAGTTACAGCAAGCTTGAAAAACAACGCAGAACGAAGGAAATTATCAGCCCCAAAATGCATTTGAACGCGTTAAAAGAGATATAGGGTCATATATAAACAATATATAGGCAATAGGGTCAATTGTATGCGTGCCACTGCGACAGTAGATCGATACTTTTCAAGGTTTACCGATCTGGGCACAGGTGGCGGAAGGTTTTCTTGCATGATTCTTTACTTTTTCATGGAGCGGTTTCTGGTTATAAATGGCTCCAAAAAAGTGTTTCAGGTCTGTAAAGTAAGCTTCTGTGTTATTTTTCTTCAAAAAAAAAGACATCATTATTACGGGAAAAATAGGTGTCGAGAGTACTGCTTGTAGAAAAGTTCGTAAAAAAAGCATGGAAGAACAACGAAGAAAGATGACGTCATCCTTATGAGACTTAGTGCATTGAAAGGTTTGTAAGATAGAAAATGCGCAACATAACGTCAATGGTCCTTGATATGTCTGCACATTTACCACTTTTTTTGATCCGTTAGAAAGCTAAGGATGTATCGGTTTGGCTATGGAAGCTTTCTTTTCAGAGGAAAAGGCTGGGCAGACACGACCGGCCCTTCCGCTCGAGATATGATAGACAACGTGCGTCAACATGCATGTAATTGTAAGATACATGACAATGAGCATTACTCTTACGGTCGATCCAACTGGGTGCTCACGGCCTTTTAATGACGATTTCTATACGGAAAACAGGGCACCCGACCATGAAGAGCAGCCCATCACGCGCGCTTTCCACCGTCGCATATGGCCTTGTCTTCCTTGTTCCTGTCTTCATCACTGTCATCATAGGCCTCGTCCCGCTCAAAAATTTCCCCACCAACGATGTTTCTGTGCCACCTTTCAACCTCTTACAACGTGCTAACGTGACTGAGTACGCACTTCGCAGCGCATCTTTCCCCTCCCTCTTCTATCTCTTTCTCTCCCTCCCACCGCCTTCCGGGCCATTGCACGGGGAATACCTCGCGGAGATACTGGATGCAGGCTCGCTTGCTGCCAATGTGCTGGGATGGATTGGCTTCACCCCCTTTTTTCCCGGAGCGTGGATAGGAAAATCCTTCGTGGAAGCCACCGATGAAAAGGACGGATGGGGGTATAACGTCTTCAGATGGTTCGGTGCGCGGCTGGACCGTCGTTTCAAGATGCACACGTGCATCACCACTTCAGTGTGGGACGGCCGGCCATCGTTTCAGCTGCAATACGCCGGAGAAACCCACCTGTTGGGCCGCCTGCGCATGCGAGACGAGGTGCGGGAAATCCAACCGGGGCTGTACTTGGGGATGGGCACGTTTGGCTACAGCGAAGCGAAACGGCGGGGCGACCCGTTACCCTTCCTGCTGCGTGGGCCCTATCAAGCACCGGTCCCGGGGGCGGTGCGCGAGTCCTTTTGGCCCAAGGCCGGTTAAGAAGGCTCGGGCGCCCAAGTCATCAAACCACGCATGCCGGTGGAGAAAGGCCGGCGGAAACCCGTCGTATTCGCTTGGAAGCGAAATGGCAGTAGCGGCGACCAATCGTTTGACGTCCCATTAGCTGACTCCATGCCTCGCTTGAGGAGGCTTGCATCCCTCTCTCCTGGTCAGCCTGCCCCGCCGCGGTTCCGGAATCCCGAATCGAAGATGCAGGGCCTCGTGTGGCGGGATTGGGTGTCAGACAAGATGACGGGCATTCACGCGCGTTTTGGGTGGGCGAATGCACGTGGTCACGACGAATGGGTTAAGGAGACGGTGGCTCGCCATGGAGACGACAGCTGACGTGCGCGGGGCGACTCAGGCACAGCCTGATGGAGAGATCTTTATCGCCCATTAAGTAACTTGACGGATTTGTTTTCCCAAAAAATCGGTCGTTTATTGCATTCATTTGCTAAAATTTATTTGCTCGCGTTGGGAAATGCCTTTGCATCCGACTTTTCAGAAATTCAGAAATTGCAGACAAGCTCTAAGTTATTATTCGACAGCTCTTCTTTCCCTCTGTCTCACATCTGGCTTGAACACCTGTACATTCCGTCATCATCCTTCCGTCCTTTCCTTTCTTTCCTCCTCGATTCGCCTCCACTTGGCCCCGAGCGTGACACTCAACCAGTTGGGGAAAAAATCCGAAGATTCCCCACATTTCGCGGTCCCCTTGGTGGACATCACAGACGGTGCGAAGCATCCTCATCTTCAGATGCCTTGTCGCTCTTTGTACAGCAGGGATTCGGGGAGACTGGGAGGAAAGGATGGGGAGAGGGAGGGTGACGTTGGTCCTCCTACAAGCTCTCCGCAACAGGGAAGGAGGAATGGGGTGCGTGTGTCCTCAAGGGACAAGGATAAAAGACAAAATATACCCATCCTCCACGCTTTCCTCCCAGAGACAAGGAAAAAAAAGAACCTACCTGCGGTCCATCCCCACCCATTCCACACGCCATGCCAGCCGTTGATCTTCCGCCGGCCAGAGTCCAAGACCTCGTTAATGCTCGGCTGCCCGTCCTCCTCGGTCCCCGGCACCTGCTCGGCGGCCAGGTTACGGGCAGCGTCTGAAAAGGATGAACAAAGACAAGGCAACACACAGATCAGGGGAACAGAGAGGAGGAGAAGAAAGGGAGAGGGAGGGAAATTGGCGAGGAAGACAAGGGGAAGGGGAAAAAGGTATATAAAGGTCGGCAAATGCGAGAGAAACTCAATGCTGAATAAAAACGAATGAGGCATAGCAAGTTATGCCGAAAACCTCTTTATGCTCCTTCCTAACCCTCCTGACTTGCATGTCCGCACTCCTTCCTGCACTTGCCTGGTAAGTCAAAAGATGTCCTTTCTCCCACCACCTCCTCCTCCATAAGTCTCCGCGACGCTCCAAGCAAAGAACCCCTGAAAGATGGCAGCCCATTTCCAATCTCAAGGAGCCAACAAGTGGAGAGGATAAACAGTCCCTTGACGGTGGTTTTCATACTTAAACACCGACCACTGTTTCCGTTCGTCCTGCAAGAGGCTCTGCGGGACAAAACAATTGGCACGAGATCGTCGACCGGGTGTTTGTAAATAGACAGGGAGAGATTTTCGATGGTCAAATGCTATAAGCTAGAGATTCAGTGGGTCACCCTCACTTCGGCGCAACAGATGCGCTTGGAAATACAACACAGGAAGGAATATCACCCGACATGCGACGTCAATCTACAACATCTCTCCTTCATGACGCTCCGGACACGACCAAACACTCCATCCATACCACTCAAAGTGTTGTTAAACAGCGTTGCACCCCCAGACACCTTCAAAAAAGCTACGATGCGAGCAAACGACACGTCCCAAATCGTGACACCGATCTTCCTCCCTCTGCCACCTGGCGCCAACCGACACCATGCTTCGAGTCTGAGAAGTTACCCCCTCGAGACCGCGCGATCGCGTGCCCTTCCACCCCCACGAATCGTCCCGTATTCGTGCGTACAGCGATTGAGAAGAGGGGGAGGTGGTGGATGGGATGTCCACAGGGTCGGAGGGGCGGTGTGGGTGATATGAAAGGATGCCGTTAAACCTTCGCTGCATGTTGAAGATCGAGGAGGTTACTGCATGCAAGCCAGAGCGACGGTCACAGTCCTTTACAAGCGATGCATTGCATGAAGGGAGGACATGCAATGTAATAATATGTGTTGGGTTTTATTTTTCGTAGCCAACAGTAGGATTGGACAATGTTTCAGCCGTGCGTCCGTGTGCGAATTGCTTAGAAATACGTGTGAAGCCCACTACCCGAGCATTTCCCGAAATAAAAAAGCCAAGATAGAAGATTTGGGTGGGCCTATTTGCATCTCTGAGCATGCTTTCGACAAAATTGATCATTTTTTTTGATAGACTTTGTAGCACTTTATCTATTGTGCAGTTGCGGTCAAGCTCTCTTGCATGAAAAGAGGAGTATGGATGACATAGAATGCAGGAGGTTGATGGAAGCTATCCGAGTATGTCTTCTTTTAGTGCTTTAGAATCTTTTCTTTCTATCTCTAGATTTTCCTCCTCATTCATCTCGCCGACTCGTGCCTCTAAACCTTCCACTCTCCTAGATTTGCCGGGTATTTTTTGTTCGATTTTTCTCCCATCCCACCCGAAAGCTCCAAAGAAAAAGACAATGTCCCCTCAATGTCAGGAGACTTGGCATTCGAGAATTCCTGTTAGTTAAGGGTAGGGCATAATTTCGTGGATTCAAAGAATCTAGACAAAACATCCAACATAAAGTCTTCCTCCTTTCCTTCCCCCCCCCTCTTTTTCCTACAATTCCTTTATGGCGCCAGTAGCTGAGCATGTTTACTTAAAAAAATCACCTACTACGTCCATAACAGACTCTAAGTATCGACTGAGATGAGAACGACGTCTTTCTACAAATTGTCGTGGCAAGGGAAGTAAGAGAAGGCAAGAGCGGACGTTTCCGGCCTACCTGTCATAAAAATGTAAGAATGAGGGTATGATACAGGACTGCAGGACTGTTCCTGGTGTGTCAAGTGCGAGAACACGGAACTGGAGAGAGGCAAAAAATCATATTGTGAGGAGGAGAGGGCAGGCAGCTACTGTTTGAAAAGAAGCCAAAAAAGAAAAAGGTAGAGCAGATATGAAGGAATGAGGAAAATGATGATATTGAGTTCAGGAGATTGGACAGAGCTCAGTATGGTAGCTTCTTCATAGGCCACAAAAAAGCAAAAGAAAAGAACAAGGAACGAAGGAACGAAAAACTACCGGACGGAAAAAAAATGTGAGGTGTACTGCTACAGACCTTGCCTGCTCTGTGTCTCCCACTGTAGCGTGGCGTAATTTCTCCCCCCCTTCATGCCGTGAACGTGATAATATGTTGATTCTACTTATGTCTGTCTTTTTCCGTCCTTAGTATTCGGAGGTGAAGGTGAATTAATAACACATGTTATGTTGTTCTTGGCACGCAGGTTCTCAGAAAAGTTGCGATTCCATCTAGAGAATAAGAGGAGGCCACGACACACACCAAGCACTCCACGTCACATAAGACAAAGATGTAATCATTCTAAGAAATCGCCTGCTTTCTTGCTGGTGTGTTAAAAATTGTAATTCAGGTTTATATTCACTGCAATATTAAATCAAGTAAATCGTGGGCGGAGGTTAAAGGAGAGAACAAGAAGGCCAAGTGGGAGGACCCATGCCGTTGCCAGTGACAAACGTCCAGACAAAATGATCCTAATTTCCCTGCGTGCATACTTCATATTTGTCATTCGGTGCCGTTGCATGTGTATTCAGGGGGTACGGGCATTGTCAGGTCCTTTATTTGGGCGGAACTGCCAGGGCTTGTGACTCGCTCACTTGAGATGGCGAGCAAAGAAAAGGCGGCGACGCCGCGGCTCTTCGATACACCATCCTTTCCCATACCCGCTTCCAATTCGTATGTGACGCGTCGCGTCGGTTCTCATGTTCATGAAGGAGCGCATGGCTTGCGTTGATCTCGGTAGATTTCTTGCCTGAGAAGATGTAAAGCACTCAACTTCCTCCCTTCCCGTTCTTTCCATCAAGGGGACTGGTCGATTCGAAGTAAGCAGCCAGGGTACGGAAAAAGGGCAACGTTGCTGCCCTCTCGCACCGCACGGGAGTCATTTCAGACTTCTCAGACCTACCAACACCTCTGCTTCCTCCGCCTTCCCCCCGGCCGCCCAGAGAAGGGGGAGGGAGAAGGGAGGAGAGTCTTCGCGTTGAGGGAGGAGGAGGGGCGGGGCAGGGGAGCATGCCAATCATCGAGCTGCGACAACGCTCCCGGTACGTTGGAAATAAAGTTGAGGAAGACCACATGGCAACCACGAACGCTAGCGATAGCGCCCTGCGTGCACCAGTTGGTCGTCAGGAGTCGGGCCCTGCCGGTATGACTTCTTACCCCTTTGCCTCTGTCTCCCGCCTTCCCTGTCTACCTGATACCGCCACAGGGGCTACGTGGAACTCGGCGGGAGCGAAGAGGCGGTCTCTGCGGGCGAGGACGGGGAAGGCTTCTACCACAGTGGCTACGCGGGCGAGGCGGCGGGAAAGAGCCTTCGGCTGGGTACAGGTAATAACCGAGGTCGCTGTTTTCCCTCCATAAGCCCTGTCTTTCGCGTGGTATTGATGGAAGAAGCCCTGATTGTCTTCCCTGCTCATTGCATGAACCCTCCAAGCTTGTTTGCACGGGAAGTGGCTCGCCCATCCGACCTCCCTTCTGGTGCCCGTGTCCTGCGCCCTCTACCGCCCTCCGTGCCCTCCATCGGGTTCGCGCCCTACCCTCCTTGACTCAACCCTTGGCTCTTCCACCTCCTCATCCACGTCCTTGACCTCTCTCCAGCCCCTTTAGGCGGGGGCGGCCCTTACACCAGCCACTACCAGGACGGCAGCGATGATGATTTCTCCACCAGTGGACCGCAAGGCCCCGTCGGTACCTGGGCGCGTTTTC
>NW_005803114.1:8958-9887 GCF_000240725.1 Microchloropsis gaditana
GCTTTCCTCGTGTGTGGCGCTGGAGACGACGTGTGGTGGTGGGGGAGGGATGGAATGAGGGAGAAGCACGACAGCGTGGTGGAGGCCATGGTGGCGATTGGGTGGAGAGGGAAGCAGGTGGTTGACGATGGGGGTGGTTCAGGCCATCCCAGCGAGATGAGAAGGAGAGCAACAGGGAATCTGTCCCCTAGAGAAATCCACATGCGTGGATAAAGAGTGGAATATAAAGAGAGAGGGATAGAGCATGGATCATACTGAAGGGGAGGGGAAGGATGTGAATAATTGAAGGCGCGTAGGGGGACTTATGGGATGTATTTGTGCCTTAGAGCGTGGGGTGAGGGATGCTGTCGACGGTAAAGAAGAAATAGGAATGGGGATGGTCGAGGTGGGGGGAGGGGAGGGGGCTGGTTTTGGTCATGGGTGCACATTCGAGAAGGGACGGACGGAATGCATGGAAAGAAAAGCAGGAAGGCAAGCAGAGAAAAGGCAGGAAGAGGGTCATCTCATGAGGTAGGGAGACGACGAGGTACCCGCAGGTCGAGCTAAGATGAGATGATTTGCAAATTACAGAGGTAAGGACCAGATTCTTTCTACTCTAAGGAACTCTAGGACCTTTGCAATGGTGGTGTAGCGTGAGGCGTGACTCCTGTCACCATGTGAAGACATGGCCAAGGTTGGAAAACTCTATTCCTGAGTTGTCTCCCGTATTCAGTAAGAACAGGAGAGAAACCAAAAACGCGGTATTCATGCTCCATAATATGTGTTGTGCACGGCCGCATCTGAACTTTATGCTTTTCGCAAATATTAGTTCAGTGGCGACCCCCTCATCAAATTTCTTTTCGTGATCTTTGTGGGAAAAAGGTCTGATAACAAGAAAGTACCACCCAATCGCGAGCGAGAAATCCAAACATATCATGCTTTACATGTTT
>NW_005803114.1:9897-11741 GCF_000240725.1 Microchloropsis gaditana
TATATATATATATATATATACATATACACATACATACGCCACGTCAAGCTGTCAACACAACCTCCTTTGTCGTACCCCCCCGGGCTTCCACATTCATCGGACCGCGCTGTACGTTCCCATAAACAAATAAGGACGGTACACGACGTGTACCGTGCTGACTTCCGCGCGATGATATATCACTCAATGAATGGCATTTATTAATGTGATTGTATGCCGCTCATGTTTTTAACCCAATCTGGCGCAAGGTACAGCCACATCGCAACGGCTTCCACGATGCCCTCCTTCCCCAATGTGACGAAGATCGACCTTGACAAACACGGAGTATCCTACTCGAGTACGCAAAAAATGCCAGTGGCCATATTCTACCATCCAGATGATCCTGATATCCTCACGGCCCGCACTGTGGGCATGCCTCCTCTGGGCGCTAGAATTGCTTTCTTCGTTGATCGGGCTAACGGTGTGCGTCTCACGGATGCCATGCAATACTTCCTTATGAGTAAAGAGAAAGAATCCAGACGAAATCCGTCCTACATAGACGCTGCCATTTATCCTCCTCCCTTGGCCTCTCCAAATGCTCGGACGTCTGGCGTGGGAACAGCCACGTCATCTTCCGCCTGTGCATCGCACTCATTTCGCACTAAGACTCCCGATCCCGCGCCACTCGTCACTCCAGTCGCTCCATCATCTCAAAATATTTCCATTTCTACGGTCACAACTGTATCCGACAGCTCTCGCGGTAGCCGCAGTAATGCACCGTGTGCATCTTTGAACGCATCAACGTGCCTGACCACACAGCCCTCCCCCAGCGCCTCAGACAGGACACACGCGAACCACCCTGCTGGCGAATCTGCCGCTGTCGCCCTCTTCAACCCGTACCCTGCGTCTGAAGATGGCTATGCTTTCTCGTACCCTACCCTTTCCTCGGCGCCCTTGGCCTCCCTCCCCCTTCCAAGCCCCTGCTGTCCTAAAGACCCCCCGCACCCATCGGACACTCGACCTCTAAGGAGAAGTCAGAGAGCACAGTCACAAGCCCAAGCCTGCGTTTCCCTACCCCTTCCTCCCACTGGTCCTTCTACCGCAGTTCCATTACTGCTGCCCAAGAAAAGTCACAAAAAGAAGCCGCCTGCCCCCCACCTCCCTTCCACCTCCTTTCCTCCCTCTCTTCCTCCTCTTCAAAAGAAAAGTCACAAGAAGAAGCCACCTGCTTCCCCTCTCCCTTGCACCTCGACCTCTCCTCCCCACTTCTCTCCTCCTCTTCAAAAGAAAAGTCACAAGAAGAAGCCGCCGGCCCCCCATCTCCCTTCCACCTCGACCTCCCTTCCTCCCTCCCTTCCTCCTCTTCAAAAGAAGAGTCACAAGAAGAAGCCAACTCTGCCTTCCTCTTCCTCGGCGTCACCTCCTCTTCCTTCTTCCCTTTTTCCAACGAAGAGTCACAAAAAGAAAACGAACCCCGGTGCCCAATCCTCTTCCATACCAGTCCCTTCCACTACCTCAAGCTCTGCACTCCCGAAGAGCCACAAGAAGAAACCGCCTGCTCCGATCTCTCCCTTAAAATCTGCCTTGCCTTCCTCTTTCCGTCCTCCCCCCAAGAAAAGTCACAAGAAGAAGCAGTCCCCGGCGCCGCCTTCTCTCGCCCCTGCCTCCTCCTCCCCCAGCCTCCCATCGGTCCTGCAGAGCCTGGACGCGAACGGGCGACCCATCAGAAGGTCGGGTCGACAGGCACTTAAGGTGCTGCTGGAGGAAGGAGAGCGAAAGGAAGGGGCAAGGAGGAAACGAGGGAAGTATGAAGAGGTGGGGAGCGAGGAGGAGGAGGAGGAGGAGGAGGAGGAGGAGGAGGAGGAGGA
>NW_005803113.1:0-1960 GCF_000240725.1 Microchloropsis gaditana
GGCGGGAGGGAGGGAGGGAGGAAGGTAAGCGATGAGAGGTGATAAGCGGGCTGTGCCGAGTTGATCGCTCGTCATGTAGTTCGCGCAGGTCAAAATATAGAAAGAGACGAGGACGGTAAGGCAGGTTACACGGCATGCGAAAAAAAAGGGTAGAGGGAGGGAAAGAGGGATGGAAAGGGGGAGGAAGGTAGGAACGGCTCGCCGAGGTGCTGTCAAGTCTAGGAGTGAGCAAGCGCGGAGGGAGGGAGACCAGAGAGAGAGAGGGAGAAAGAAAGAGAGAGAGAGAGAGAGAGAGGGAGAGAGAAAGAGATAGAGCAGGAAAGGAGGAGAGACTGACCTGGACAAGCTCGTAGAGCGTGGTGCGATAGAAGGGGATGACGGGGCGGCCGTAGAGGTTGTTGAAGCGCTTCATGGTGGACTCCACAGGCTCGTGCACCGCGTCTAAGGAAGAAGACGGGGAGAAAATATTCGATTATTAGATCCTCGTCAGCCGGAGACTATCCATCAAGTAAGTGATGAGCCCCCGCTATTCCTACACTCCCTCGTCAACCCTCCCCTATTTCTTCCCTCCCTCTTCTACTCCTCTCCTACCGAAAGCTTCCCCCTTGGTTTTGCGCTTGTCTTGAAACTGAAGCAAGGCATCGCGTCCCGCGTGGACCTGTGCGGCATGAAGGAGGAAAAGATGTGTGAGGAGGGGTGTGGGGAGGTGAAGCGACAAGATGGGGACCCAAGGCATGGATCAAAAAGTCCCTACGCAAATCGACACGATTACGCCGATAAGTATTGACACCCAGGCGCTACAAAATAAATAAGGGGAGAAAAGAGGCGGAAAGTGGGCCCGTGGGAGCATGCCAAGCGCGTACCGTCATCTGGCTGAGGTCGAGGCTCGAGGGCCGTCGGGTCTCCGTGGTCAAAGCCATGCCATCAGACGCGTACAATCTGTGCGTTGTAAATCGAAATGTGGGCACAATAGAGTGAGCAAAGGCCGAACAGTGAAGAAGAGGGGGAGCGAAAGACTAAAATAATGCAGATACCGGTGTCTGAACTTCAAAATGATATCATCGAAATAAATTTCTCCCTCCTAGCCGCGCGCACTCAGGGTAATTAAACAGCGAAACTCGCCACAACCACCCCCGTTATATCCATGATCCATTCTATTCGTGCTATGTATATTGCCTTCAGTCGCTGTTCATGCGATCTTACCTCGAGGAGGAAGGGGTCGAAACTGGAGCAAGGAAGGCGGAAGCCCCGCTGACGAGTAGGGTGGCCGCCACCACCATCGGTATTGAGGGAGCCATCTGAGAAAATATGTCTGTCAAGGTGCAAAGACGACAGTGTACGTGCGGGGGGGCGAGGTTACTTGTGTGAAAACATGGGCAAGTCGACTCAGAAATTGGAAAGCAGCCCCCCTTCTGCTGAGGATGCTCATGCTCTACAGGGAGGAGACGACATGTGCCACCGTACGTCGTCACACGTGCATGCGTCGACACCATTCACGTTACGACCAAAAGCATCGACATGGCAAGTTTGTGGGGAATAGGCACGTGACAATGTGGACTTGGACAGGGGAGGCAGGACGGGGGCGTCGGAAGCCGACGTACGATCGCAATCGTGACCAGAGGATGTGGCAGTGGGAAGGCGATCGAGAAAAGATAAAGCCTTTCCAAGACTGCAACCACGCCACGTACGAGCCAAAAGATACAGTCTCCACCACCAGGATACTCTCGCAAGGCCTAGAATCAAATTGTACCCGCGCGCCCTCATGAACACACCTTGGCTACAGAAGAACTTGCGCAGCTGGATCTCATGGTGTCCTAATCGCTCTCGTCAGCCACGGTAATGCACTTAGGCGAGCCTAAAATCTCATCGCTACAGCCGGGGAGCGTGCGCCGGAGCGAGTCCAACCCGTCATTGCCCTTCGCCCGCCCTCTCCTTCCCGCCCTCCGCCCCGCCCTCCGCC
>NW_005803113.1:1970-3178 GCF_000240725.1 Microchloropsis gaditana
GCATTCTGTGACGCGCATCCGCAGAGAGAAGCATTTCGGAATCCCACCTCAAGTCTTCGCGTTATGCCTGCTCGATTGCCACACTTTGTCATCGGGTTGTGCATGATGCGAGCGTGGCGTGAGGAGGGTGGGGATCGTGGGTCCCTCATGTGTACGGCCGATGCTGGATACAATTTTATTATCACATTTTCACTTCAGGATACTACTGGCTTCGTGACACACGGTTCCATTTTATCACGAGGACTGTCCGACTTTCAGACCTGCTGCCTTGGACCTGCTAAAAACTGAGTCAAAATGCTCTTTCATGTTAATCAACATTACCATTTTTTCATCACCACGTTGACAGGGCTACGCAAAGTCTTCTGGGGTTAAATTTTCCTGACGGGGCGGACTACCTCCTCTGTGCTGGCTCTCAATCAAGTGCCCCGTGAGTCCTTCGCCTCCACATTGCTGTCTCATTAAACGGGCAGCATCATCCTCTATTAGTGTCTCGCAATTCTATCAGCTCGGGACATTAGTACAGGACGTGTGCCGGAACCACTTCCAGGACACATAGCTCATGAAGACTGCTTTCACCCTTTAATTTCCCTACCTTGCGCGCTTCAACCTGGCAGAATGCCTCGCGCCGCCCGCTCCTGCCATGCAGTGGAAAGCGATGAGCGAAGAAGAAGGACAAGAAGAAGAGACAGGGACACGGAAGAGGCGTGCGTTTTATCACCGCCACTACCACCGCCACTGCCCCCAGCCATTTGGACACTTGGAGCCACCAAGAAGAAGCAGTCTTTGGCCTCCCTCTTCCTTCTTCCAACCCACCTTCTCCTCGTCCTCTTCCTCCTCCTCCACCCTACGCATGCCTTCTCCTTCCCCCCCGCCTTCTCCCTCCTCTACTCAGCCCGGGTGAAGGTCCTGGAAGTTGCTGCCATCGCCAGGCGCACTCGACCGAGCCGCGTCGCAACCGGCAGCCGAAGCAGCCCTTGGACACGCCGTATCACGCTGAGCCTCACCTCCTACCCCCCAAATCCCGCGTCACCGTCCCTACAGACCCTCTCCTCCCCCTCCCGGCCGCCCTCCTCCTCCTCCTCCTCTTCCTCCTCTTCCTCCTCTTCCTCCTCTTCCTCCTCTTCCTCCTCTTCGTCCTCTTCCTCCTCTTCCTCCTCCTCCTCCTCCTCTCCTCCCACCCAAGGCCCTCCCCCCCCCCCGCAAGTTCT
>NW_005803113.1:4820-7374 GCF_000240725.1 Microchloropsis gaditana
GAAGCTCCTTAACGTCTTCGACCTCGAGCTCCCGCCCTCCTTCATCCCTTACAACGGCGACGGGGAGGTGGAGTCGTTTCACCTGATGCCTCTGTCAGAGGCATTGCACAGCCTCGGTATGCAAACGAGAGGGAGGGGGAAAGGGCTGGGTGGGAAAGCGGTCGGGAGAAAGGCACGGCTGGCGAAAGAGTGGGGACGGGGCCTGTTCTGGTAGTGTCTCCATTGGTTTGCGCATCTTGATATCATGATAATCGAGATTGCTTCACTCATCAATCCTCCCGTCTATGGCCTTGTCTTCCAACTCTCTGAGCGCTTCCGCCTGCCTCATCAGTCTTTTTTCCACTTCAAACCCTATTTTCCTACATTCCCCCCTCCCGCTTTCCCCTCAGAGCACGAGCTCAGCCTTTGGAAACCCAATGCGGCCCTCACAGTCCTCGACTTCGCGGTGCGACACGGCGCTGTGGACGCAGATCATGAACACTACATCGAAATTTGCCACCTGCTCCGGGGGGCTTTCATCGACAAAAAAATGGCCGAACCAAGTCGGGAGTCGAAAGGCGGGTTCTACTTCGGGACGGAGGACGCCGGTTAAAGGCCGTAGGGAACCAAGCCTCGTCTTTGCCGTGAAGTTTGCCTGTGTCTGCCCTCGGTTATGGATTTTTGGTAGCCCACTTCGTTATTTGTGCAGAGAGCTTAGTGATAGACAGTGCCAAAGGTGTGGATTTCCAAATCGAACATGGCATGCGGAGGGTGGGCATAGAGCGTGTACACTGAAGAGGGTTGACGTGGAACGGGAATAGTTATAAGATGATAGAGGTATGGACGTGTTCTAATGCGCTTGCAGTCAGGTGTAGTAGGGCGAGGCGGGGTTCGTTATGAGCGTGTGCTGCGCCATGAATGCAATAAGAGGATCTCATGCCTCCGCTCCCCCCCGGCTGGTTACCGATCAATTAAATTATTTGATAGCGGTGGAAATGTACAATGCAAGTAAAATTGTAACGAAGGTCAGTGCTGCTGAAGCCACACCACGGCGCATGACGGTAGTGTGGGAAGCATGCGACCCCTGGGGCTGCCACAAGAGGACGCTTTCCCTTGAAGGAGTGAGGAAGAGGAAACGCCCAAAACAGCGACGAAAAAGTTATCCAACATAGCGAACGTGAAGGTGGTCGTCAAATTCATTGTTTTTAAAACCCGTGCTGTTGCGGCTTCCTTCCTCTCCCACACGACCCGTCGTCCTTGAACTTCCTCTCTCTCTCCCCCCTCCCCACCATACACGCCACCCCCTTCCACCATTCACACAGCTGCTGGCAGTCTCTCTGCGGGTTAAAGACTCTTTCCTCTGTGTGTAGAACGGGCGTCCTTGTGTGTTTAAGGAGGGAGACACCGAATCTCTGCCTCGGGCCCTACTGTCGCTCCTCAGGTCGCTCCTATCTTCCCCCAGCCTCGCACTTTCCCACCACTGTAGGCCTCCCCCGCCTTCACGCGCGCCCTTTTCCCATCCAGTCCTTTTTTGAGTTTTTTACTTGCCGTCAACTTTGTGCACCTAGCATGAGCACTTTAAAGGGCGGATAGCTTTTCCTCCGCTCGCCTCTTTCCCCCTCCTCCCTCCGTTTCCCTGCGCACACAGGCATGACAAAAACAATTAAACGTTCCCTTCTCTTCCATTCCCACTCCTATCGCCAAATCCTGTCTCCTCTCCCGAGCCTTTTTCGCCTCCTCCATTTCAAGTTCAGGAGCCCCTACCCCTCCCACGGCATCAGGGTACTGTATGGCCTCCACCCCCACCTCCCTCACTCGCTTTTCCGTCCCACCCCTCTGTAATCCTCTCCTTCCCCAGCGTCACCATCGTCTAATCTAGTACATGGATCGTCCGCCACCGCGTCCGTCGCTTGCGTCCCCGCTCCCCCCCCTTGACATGTCGCCCGCGCGCTTAATTGGCCATGGCAGGTTCCTTCCCCTCCACGGGTGTTGACGTCGAGGAGGTCGCCGCCAGTGAGACTGCGGCCATCTCAGCCGTCTAGGAAAAGAGGAAAAAGGAAGGAGGGGTGGAGAGAAGGTGAGTCGTTGAGAGAAGGAGGAGGGCATGCTAGAAGGGGAGGGTCGAGGAACAATCGACCGGCAAGGATCCTGTTCAAAGGGTCAAGTCGATCCTCATCGAGACCAAAAGAAAGGGAAGTAAGGAAGACAAGCGAACCGAGAAGAGAAAGGGGGATGCCCAGAAGACCACCGAGGAGGGATAAGGGAATACCCACCTTCTTCGCCTTCTCCTCCAATCGCTCGGCCAGGCGCTTCTTCTCGCGAATCTCCACCTGCTTCATCAGCAGTTCCAGGTCACCCAGCTTCTTCATCGATCTGAGGGATAGATAGGGAGAAGGGGAGGGAGGGAGGAAGAGAGGGAGAGAGGGAGGGAGGGTGGACGGAAAGGTAGGAGTGGGTGGGCTGATATAGAATAAAACTTTGGTCGCCGTCACCACAAGATGAGAGAGCAAAGGACCTTTCTACGCAAAAAGGCAGGAAGGAAGGAAGAGAAAGAGGGAGGGAGGACGGGAGGGAG
>NW_005803113.1:9828-11675 GCF_000240725.1 Microchloropsis gaditana
CCGTGCTCAGGGAAAGGAACTCAGGCCCCTATGATGGGCCGCAAATACAAAATGGTGCACATCGCCACAGGTAGGGCTCTCTCTCTTCCCGTCTCTCTCCCCCCCTCCCTCCTTCCCTCTCTCTCCTCCTCCCTTATTTGCTCCCTTCTTTCCTCTTTTTCCCACCCCTTTTCGAACGTTCACATCCCTTTAATCCTATTTATTCAGTCCTACGCTTTCAACTACTTAACCCTCTGTGGGAAAAAGGCCGTCATCCGCAGAACAACTTAAGAAAGTCATTGCCTCACATGCTCTCCCCCTCCTCTCCTATTGCTCTTGTTTGTTGTAAAATAGCTAGACTCTAGCCTCATTACTGAATACCCCCTCCGTTCTATCACCTCCTTCCCCTGTTTCTCCCTCCCTCCCACAGGTAATCTGCTGCGCGCAGAGATCCAGGCTGAAACCGAGCTGGGGCTTATAGCTCGAGAGCAAATCGAGAAAGGAGAACTCCTGCCCGACGAGCTTATGGTGAACAGGGAGGGAGAAAGAAGAGGGGAAAAGGGTGGAAGGTCGGGGAGAGGCGCATCTTCGCAGGTTGTGAGGGGCATGTGGGGCCTCCCCAAGTCCTCCATGCTGCGGGTGACCGCCCCTTCACGCCTCTCGGTCCTCTGTCTACCCTCTCCCTCAGATCGCCCTGGTCAAGAAACGCGTGTCAGCTGACGACTGTCGGCGCAACGGCTGGATCCTGGACGGCTTTCCTCGGACGGTCCGGCAAGCCAAGCTCATGCAGGTCTCTCCCTCCTTCCTTCCTTTCCTCTCTCCCTCTTTCCCTTCCTCCCTCCCTACCTCCCCCCTAAACGCTCCCTCGACCATTTTTCCTGCTTCACCCTGTCCCCTTTCTTTCCTCTGCAGAAAGCAGACATCATCCCCGACGCCGTCATTGAGCTGGACAGGCCTGACGAGCTTGTCGAAGAATGGTGCCTTGGCCGGTACCACGATGCCGCCACAGGTATCCTCATCCTCCCTCCTGTCTTGCTCCCCGACTCGTCTTTTCCTCCCGCTTGCCCATTGTCCAATCACTGATGCACCCTCCCTTTTCGCCGCCCCTTTGTTCCCGCGACGCTCCCTCTCTGCCCTCCCTCAGGCGTCATCTACCACCCCAAGTTCAACCCCCCGCCTCCAGAGATCGTGTCGCGCCTCATCTGGCGCACCGACGACACCCCCGAGACCCTGGTATGTCCCTCCTTCCTCCTATCCTCCATTTTATTTGCCCTTTACCCTCTCCCCTCTTCTTGCCCACCTGTCTCCCTCCCCTCACCCTCAGAGACGTCGCCTCCAGATTTATAGGGAGCAGACGCAGCCCATCTACGGCCTCTACGCCGATCGCCACCACGTGGTCAACTCGGCCAAGAACGAGCTCGAAGTACGCACCCTGTCCTGCGTCCATCGACATAGACACCTGCTCCCACACCTGACGTCGTTCTCTTTGTCTCCTCCCTCCCTTTCCATTCCTTCCCGCCCTTCCGTCCTCTGGTGCCAGGTACTTGCGGACATTTGCGAGGTTCTGACCACGGCGGGTCTGGCCCGTGATCCGCACAAGGTATGCTGCCCCCCTTTCTATTTCCTCTTCGTTGATTTTTCTATCCTTCTCTCCTCTGATCCCTCGAAGTCTCCTTAGTGAGCTCCCTCTTCACCCGGCCCCTGCCCCCTGTTTCCCTCGTTTCACGTGCACTTAAGGTGGCACCCCGCCATGAGCCCAACGCGGAGGATCTCATCCCCGACGTACCGCCGCCTTCGAAAGAGGAGGAGGAGAAGAGCAAAGCGGAGGGGAGGGGAGGGCTGCTGGAGGTTGTGCGACGGTAGGAAGG
>NW_005803112.1:0-11667 GCF_000240725.1 Microchloropsis gaditana
GGGAGGGAGGGAGGGAGGGAGGGAGAGGTCTCACTTGACTTGACGCTCTACCAGCACCCGCACCCCCTCGCGGGCCTGGAGGAAATTGGTGATGTCCGCCACCCTCTGAAGGATGTCGTGGGAGCCGCGTTTCATGAGGAGGAGGACGTTTCGAGGGCTCTCTTGCCAACGGAGGAGGGTCTGATGGAGGGGGGAGATGGGGAGGGAAAGCGTCATTTTATGAGCATGCCCGTACGAGAGGGAATTAATTAATGCCTTATGGGCTAGTGGGAAGAAAGGAAGAAAGGGGAAGAAGCTACGAGTTTTAGAAATGCATCGAGAAAATTGAGGGTGGTAAAAGTATGAAAGGGGAAGCAGGGAGGGAGAGAGGGAGGGAGGAGGGGAGGGAAGGATGATACCTGTTCTGGCAAGCCCTTTTTTGCCCCTCCTAGGATCTGTCCGTCTTCTATCACATCCACACTCGTCACCGACTGCCAGCGTCTGCGGAAGGAAGGAAGGGAGGGGGAAAGAAAGGCGGAAGGGAGGGAAAGAGGGAGGAAGGGGAAAGGCAGGAAAGTGAGAGGGAGGGACCGCAGATGAAGAGGACAGAGGAAGAATCGACGATAGGGTTCAGGAGACGTTCAGCTTCTTATCATAAATACATCACCTCCATAGAAATCGTCCTTTCCGTATCCTAAATGTATCCCTTCTTCCTTTCCATCTCCCTCTCTCCCTCCTTCCCTTCCTCCCTCTTTCCCTCCCTTCCTCCTATCCTCCCCCTCTCCCTATCCCCGTTCCTCACTTGTGCAGCTCAAAGCGCGCGCGGCGTGGGTGCGGTTCCGTCCCTGCCACTACTGTCACTTCCCGCCTCATCATCACCCTTTCTTCCTCCTCTATGATGTAGTAATGCCCGCCCTCCCCCGCTGCCTCCTTCTCCTCCACCCCTTCCTCCTCCTCTGCCGTGAAAGGCGGCCAGGGTCGGGGGTAGGCTGGTCGCTTCTCCCGCTCCGGCTGAAAATCGTCGTCGGGCAGCGCGTTTGAAATAGGCGGGATGAAGGGTCTTTGGACCCTGGTGTACATTAGGCGAAAAGGAGCGGCGAGGCGGGGAAGAGGGGGGGCACGCCAGGCTGAGGGGGGTCTGGGGGAGGGGGGAAAGGGAGGAGACAGCGTCAGCCGGAAAGTATTGCTTCGATATTTCGAAACTTTGTGCCGAGAGATACAAAAATCTTGTTCTGGTGACGTTGATAGCTGTTCAAACATGCGTTGATGATTTTGAGGGATAAATATTGAAGTCAAAGAATGCGTTGATGATTTTGAGGGATAAATATTGAAGTCAATTTTACATGGTAACCTTTCCTTCGGCGAAAAAGTGTTCTGGAGAACTTGCTGATAAGTCAACAATATCATATAACATTTATCACGAACCGGAAAGGCGTTCAGAAGGATGAGTACCAAAAATATGGCTGAAATTTGGAAGTTCCGTGTGCCCTGCAGTAGACGGCTTGGACTTAGCAAATGGTGAGAAGAGCATGAAGTGGAAGAGCCGGAGGCATTAGAAGGAGGAAAGGAGCGCCAAATCATATGAAAAGGTGCTGAGGAGGAAGAAGGAGAGGAGGAGGATGTCGGGGGATCGGAAATGGAGGGGAAGGAGGAAGTTGTAGAGGAGGCGGTGGATGAGGAAGGGGTTAGAGACGAAGCATGGCTTGAAGGTCGCTCCTGCATGGCCTGTACCACCACCCCTCTTCGTGCTTTCTCAACAGCACTTAGAAGGTCTCCCTCTCGCGCTTTGACCACTCCCCTGCCGTCTGGGGAGGTATTGATAAGCAAGTGATAAGGAGATGCACGAGGGAATATGAGTACGTACGTCTGATATCTACTGAAGGAAAGATAAAAGTCGTCGATTTCATCCCCTGTCGGCACATGACGATGACTGGAACGATATTTGTACCAATATTTCCTTTTTCATTAAGGCTACTGCGCATTCTATCACGTGCCAGCAGGCTGCGCAACAAAGTAAAAGGGGACTGCAAGGGGGGGCAGAAATCTTTCCTTTGTGACGTTAGGGTTGATTGCCCCCGGTCACAACGCAGGGGTTTTATAGAGCTTTTTATACAACGGCTCGAACTTCGTTTTTACAGCGTCAAAGCTTCCGCTATATTCCATATATGTATCGAGAATAACAGCTTAGCAACATTGTTGCCCGTTCAGAGGCAAAAATGAATTTGAGGCACCAAATGAGCAGGTACAGACACACCGTTTCGACACAAGGATTGAGGCTTCCAACTACGCGCCGCAACGATTTGATTTTGTGGGATTCTTTGCGTACAGACTCCAAGCGCCCACCTTAAAATGCGTCGACTTTATTTTTCTTCTTTCGCTTCAGCTTCTGTCTCGGTATTCAGCACCAAGATGTAAACCTCGAGGAAGGGAGGTTGGCCTTCGAAATATGCATCTCTGCACTCTACTGCTTTTAATTCCACTGAAGTACGTAGATGCTTAAAGGTCTTTAATACTATATCTACCAAGTAAGTCAAGCGATTCCGACACGAGCCAGCGTGAGCGCAATACATTTCCGCCTCCAGTGTCCCCCAACGAAGGTCCTCGATATTTCGCTCGTTCAAAAATAATTATCCTTAGGCGACATGTCTCGTTCGACTTACATGGCATCGAAACTTCAGCTATACCGTAAATATGAGAGCCCTAGCACACGTAGTCAACTACCGAGCCTTCTTCGAAACTAGAACTCTGCAACCTCTGAAGATGGGCAGCCCGGTACAGGGATCCTAGCAATGTTTTTGGTCTATGACCTTCAACTTATGCATGATCAATTAGAATTTCTGTCCCATTGCCAGGGTGTTATAACGAGGATGAAGCTTCAGACATTTAAGAATGTTGCGGTGACATTGATGTCCCAAGAGACAATCCACGGCGTGTAAATTCCAGTCCCATTTGGATTTAAAATCGCATTTGGGAGCCGAAATGTATTTCCAAGAACTATTCCTTTACGAAAGTGATCAAGGCTACGATGTGAATGACGTGAAAGAGTCAATAGGCGATGACAATTATTATGGAAGTGCGTAAAAATATGTTGCCTGAAGTGATGCGATCTCGACATGCCAAATGGTGCCATCACTAACAGATGGTCCATTTTCACCCAATTACATAGATAGAAAGGATTAAAAGATTGTAACTTGTTTGCTGTTCTTCAATTTGTCATTTATCTAAGAGATCTTACAGCCACGTCATGGCAAGGTTTCAGCAGTGTTTGGGAACTTGAAGCGGATTTAGCGACTCCGAGAGTGCCTCATCGAAAAAATGTACAAAGGTCGCAGAAAGGTGATCAAGTAGGAGATCATTACTGTGTGCGATGCCTCATTATCTGCACAATTCAAACCACACTCACCTTTTTAGTAAGTTCTGTGGGAGGGGGTGCGTCAACGACTCTCAACGGCTTTTCAAACTGCCTCAACTTCAAGGAAAGGAACGTATTCGAGCTGCTAACCGAGCGACACCTGCCTGTAGTCTGCGGTACGAATCCGATCCTTTGATAAAATCGTGTATTCCAACAACCAATCAGAGAGTATCGACGAATAGGTCCAGCAGAGGCACGTTTGTTTTTCTCACTACTTCCAATCGGGTGTTGTGCACACTTTCTTCCTCGAGCGATAGTTTAGGTATTGCAAAAGTTTTAGGCTGTGCAATGGCATCATTTGTAAAGGCTGCCATGTAGATTTGTATTTGACGAGGCTCATCAATGTATCGATGTTGCAAGCTTCTGAACTCTGTCCTACTTTAAGACGAGCATTTTCGAGCCTTGCAATGAGCACCACCTCAACATCTCACATATCAATGCCAGGTCAAAAGCTACACAAATAAACAGAATCCTTTCAAAGAAAATCCTCATGCGCTGCACATTGGCTTTATCTGGTCTTTTGGCCACCACAAGTTTTGTCACCATCTCCTCGGCCGCTGATGTTATCGCAAATGCTGACAAGGCGGCGTACAAAACAATGGCCACGCATAAGGCTTCTGTCAAGAGCTACGACGCGCACGAACCTGTGCAAATCCAACACGTCGAGAAGTATTCTGAGCACTATGAGCCTCGCTCTGAGTACCATAATTCGCATTACGAGCCGCACCGTGAGTACCACACACATGAACATGAAAAGCCGTACACCAAGATGGCCGGTGGTGAAGGGGAAATGGACTGGTATTTAGGTAGCCAAGACGAGTCAATGCATGGTTTTTTGGACGGTAATTGGCTTCATGATGGGAAATGGGATATGAAGAAGGACGATAAGGGATATAAAAAGGATGATTACGGCTACTATGAGGAGAAGTATGACAACAAGAAATCGTACTACGGAGGCAAGGATGTAAAGAAGGGTGACTACGGCTACTATGATGACGAGTATGACAACAAGAAATCGTACTACAATGACAAGTGGGATAAGAACGATGGATATGGCTACTATGATGAGAAATATGATGGTAAGAACGCGTACTACGGAAATAAGGGCATGGAAAAGGAAGGGTATGGCTACTATGATAACAAGTATGATAATGGGAAATCGTACTACGGCGACAAATGGAGCAAAGAAGATAGCTATGACCGCTACGATGGGAAATATGACAGCAAGGACTATGCCAGTAAAAACATAAAGAAGCACGACCACGGCTATGAAGGCAAAGAGTACGATGGAAAGTACGAGAAGGAGGCATACCACGGAGGTTACGAAAGCGGATTTAGTGAGGCGAAGAAGGACATTTACAAGCCCCACCTTCGCAAGGGATATGAGTAAGTTTTAGTATGGGCTCCCGCGCAAAGAAAGGGCAGGAAATCTCAAAAGAGAGCTAGCATGAACAATATGAGATAGTAGAGCAAATGCACGAATTAAAATAACATGATAAATTCGGCTATCGAAACAGCGAGAAAAATGGCTTCCTAGAAACAGAAATAGCAAAAAGGCTAGTGATACTTAGTAAAATGACCGCAAAGACAGAATGTAATACATATAAATTAAAAACCAAGGGCCTTTAAAAAACGCGCATGTGGATCCCAGTGCGAGTCACTTATGGTTATGAGACGCTTGGACACATACACTGGAGCGTTTATACGTTTTGAAACTCAGCCTTACCACTACGCTTTTATTGTATACCTTTGACGGGAGCACGGCATCCAGGTAACATATTAATCTGAGTACATTTCGCAGCAGTCCATCGCATAAGTATGCATTAGTTGTGAATCAATGTACATTTTTATGGCTTAACTACGTCATATGATAATTTCAGCAATTAATTCTTCAATATTTTGTTAAGGATGGACCGGCAGCATGAGCTCTTTTTTTATCTGGCTGTCTTATTTTCCTCATTTCCTCTCGTCCTTTAACGCGTCTAAAGCGATTGAGAATCTACGAAAGACTCCAGTTTTGGTGTATCCTTTTTCGTCACTATATTCAAATCTGCTCGTCGATTATATCGCATGTAGCTAAAATTAGAAAGTTGATAGTCCGGGAGTAGGAACTGGGATTGAATCAAGTGAGAAATTCCGAGAGAGCGATTCCAATTCTTTCTCCCTTCTTCAACAGAAATCAAATATGCCGCGGACACCCACGTGCAATAATGGCTTCCCACGATGTCTTTCTCAGAGTCACACGTACGGTAAGGATATCTCTTATTACTCAAAGTTTTCAAAGAAGTGAGGGAAAACGTGATTTCACACGCCTCCGTCCGCCGAGCTGTCAACGTAGCGCACGCGTATCAAGCAGTACGAAATCGAGCCATTAAACCTCCCCAACATTGGAAGCCCCAAAAAATAGCCAATCAGGACGCACCGACGTGCAGCTCTGATAAGTAATCTTTCCTTTATCACTAGTTTCTTAACTTCCTCATTTATCGTCTTGAGGCATTTTGGGGGCGTTATATTGCGAGCAGATACAGACGCACGTACAAATAGGAACGTAAATCGAAGTAATTGTTGAAGTAGAACCCGACTCAATAATACAAGTAGCGTGCAGCAAATTATTTAGGAAGAGATTTGAAAAATGCATACACTGCTGCCTCCCATGTATTAATTCAGACGAAATCGTTTCTTCATAAGCCTCTAATGAGCTCACTATTTTATTTCCTTCAGATTACGATACCACCCTAAACCGAATAAATATACAGAAATGATGCGGTGTGCATTCTCTTTATCACTTGTTTTAAGCGTTGCGAATGTCGTAGTGTGGTCCTCAGCCACAGAGGTGGCTTCCGTAGGAGTTACTGCACATGCCGCAAACCAGACTGAAGTGGATTTGCAGAAGCTTCAAGCTCAAAACCTCAACAACTCTATTGTGCCCGCAATTTTGCCGTCCTCAAAATTTTTACCGACCTCCCATAATATGGAATCCAAAAGTGAAGAGGATCCTCTTCAAGTCGTGAAAATCGAAGAGGTGGTTGCAGGAAATACAACGAACGGAGAAGTTGTTTCGAGTATGAGTGGTCACGATTCTTATGATGTTGCGCACGTAAAGAGTTACAAAGACATCCAAGACCACTACGGCGAGATAAAGCATGGCTATTCTCAAAACAAGGAGTACGGCTACGATGACAAGCACGTTAAGGACTACGGGAAGCGTGACAGCAAGTATGGCAAGATGGAGCACAAGCACCACATGAAGGACCACGAGTACGGCTACTTCGATGACAAGCACGTTAAGGACTACGGGAAGCATGACAGCAAGTATGGCAAGATGGAGCACAAGCACCACATGAAGGACCACGAGTACGGCTACTTCGATGACAAGCACGTTAAGGACTACGGGAAGCATGACAGCAAGTATGGCAAGATGGACAAACACAAACCCCCTAAGAAAGACAGTTATAGCAAAATTCATGGAAACGGCGACGGAAAGCACAAGAATCAGTACGGCAAGAACGAGTACGTTCAGGATGAATACGGCTACAAAGATGCCCATGGAAAATCACAGGACAAGGACTACAAGCCTCGACTACGCAAGCCAAGTCACGATAAGGAGAAAGAGGGTGAAATCCAGCAACATTACAAAGAGACCGAAACAGTTATCGAGAAGGGCTTTGGAAAGGTGGGCGAGGTGCTGAATGATGGCAAGGATGCCATGTGGCTTGGGCACAAGGACCAGAGCATGCATGGTCATCATCATCACCACGCAAATAATTTTGACAATCTAGGATTCGAAGATCAAGTTTCAATTCGCCGCGGTTACAGTAATGATGATGCAGGGGCCGTCAACAGGAACTACAATTACAACAGCTACAACAACAATGATTATCAATCCAATGCCCAAGGGTACACATGGCAGGGGAGCTGGGAGAGTAATGAAGGAGAGTACTATTATTAGGGGCTTGTCTTGGGATTACTGTGTAACATGCGCGTAACGCGGGGAGCTAACCTCAGCAGTCTGTTGTGAGTTCATAGTCGTTGGTAGGTGGAAAAATAGATATTCGGGAAAACTCAAGCATATAGCGTCAATTAAGTTGTCAAGATCTAGGAGCTCAGAAGCAAACGGCGTTTATAAACATGATATGGTTAAATTGACAGGAAAGGACGTTGATTGTTGTGCTCTCGCTCAGATTTATTACTACCGAGAGAGCTGAGTGAAATGAAAGTGTTTTTTTTAAATCAATTGCATCTATTAATGCAGATGACACATTGGTCGTATAAAGGCCTCTCATATGCCACCCAAAAAAGATGGAAAACAAGACCTAAGGACTGCCCCCGTGGTAAATCGTACAGCATGTACATGTTCTCAGTTTCACGTAATAGAGAGCTCCTTACAGTCTAATACGCTAACTTTTCTCGGTACGCTAACCACGTATTTTTAAAAAAAACATCCATCGAGCCCGTTTTGTTTTCTGAACTTGTGGCCATGGGTTGGTCTGTTGGAGGGTGCTACAATTGGTGCAAGACCTCAAGCAGCAATCTGACTGATACAGCCCTCCCTAGCATGGACATTACATCCTCGATCCCTATGATCTTGCAAAAATCCCTGGTACTGAACCGCACAAAAAAATCAATAAAAAGCACGGAAGAAACACTTCTGCAGCCTGATGAAATACAATCATCCCAAAGAGGACGAGTACAGCTACCTCGGTCACCAACATGTCAAGGACTACGGGAAGCGCGACTCTAAATATGATAGAATTCATGAGTCAGGGTACTACCATGCAGCTATTTTTGGTGGTAAAATTATGTTGGGCAAAAATCCACTTAAAAAGAAAAGCCGAAAGAGGGATGGCACAATATGGATCAGTACAAGTCCCAACGGTTCATAGAACAGTTCGGAAAGGTGCGTGGAAAAATAGCCGCATATTATCTTGAAGGCAACGCGAAAGGAAATCTGATAGTCTCCAACGCTCCTTATTTTGGATGGAGCGATCGACGTAAAATCCCGAAAGCGACCCGGATCTTGCTTTTGTGGGCATTGTGATATTGCACGCTGGTTTCACGTTTCACCCACGATCAATACTTTCCCTACCGTCGCTCTCAGTCCAGTATACTCTTATAAAGATTCACAGATCTAAGTCGATCGCAAGTGGTGGTTGTGACGTGTACAATCCTGAAATGAAGCGGGCGCACGAATAAACCAACGAGACCGCTGGGACCATGCGCTGTTTTGGCGAGCCGATGCACAAAAATGACCTCCAGCTACTGTTGATCACGAAGTGCAATGCTGCCGGCTGCTTTCATTACTCGTATGATGCAATGTTGAATCTTTATTTGTGCAGGGCGACGTAGGCAGTACTTGAGCTTATCTACTTGTCACGCTCCCGTGGTTAGGGAGCTGAATTGTAACTCTGAACAACACTACCAGACAAGCGACGGGTCATAAAGTCCCCGCCACTATCACCGCGTTGTTCCTCCCGTCCCAGCAACAAGCGACATGAGTTTGACTATTTGCTAAAGCAGAGTGTAGCGCCTGCCTGATGTGTTCACACGTTCCCATACCTTCAAATCTTTCTACACTCCTGTCACGACAGCTTGAGCCATGGCCTTTCTAGCTGACGTTCAAAAGGAGGTGTGTGACGGAGAAGTTCCAGCGTTGCCTTTGCGGTGGTGGGGGCTGTTCGCCGGCATTCTAAATTTCTTTTTCTTCGGATGGGGTGAGTTACTATCAGACAATGCGAGGTCGGAGGGTCATAGGGCAGCGGTGACGGGTCGTGGGCGGCTCATTGAAAAGGCGTGATCGTCCTTACTTCACAATATGCCCGAGCAGGAACCATCCTGGCCGGTGTCCGCAGTGATCGGCCCACCACGATCTTCATAGGGGTGCTGCAGGTGAGAAAAGGCCCGAATTCCTGGGCGGGAGAACCGCCATGTCGGAAGCGTCCTCGGTGTAGGCGCTGCTCCCGCCTCGCGTTGACGAGGTGGTCTCGCGCTTTCTGATCGCTTTTTCCATTTTTCCTTCCCTTTGTTCTCATGCCAACTCTCTCTTTATTCTCAATCCTCACGGTGACTCACTCTCCATTCAGTTCATCCTTCCAGTGGTGGGGTGATCTGGAGCATGGTGTGGGGATATCTGCTCATCAGGTTGGGAGGGAGGAAGGGAAGGAGAAAGGATGGACAGGGGACGGATGCAGCAATGCCGGGAGGGGATGGGGGATGTTTGAGAAAGAGACGCGGGCACGTACAAAAGCACGAGTGGCGTCCAAGACATCATGATGCACCGGGAAGAAAGGGAGCACACGCACTAGGACTTCCAAGTCGTCCATAGACTCACGCTTGGGATTCTGGAACCCCCCTCCCTTCTCCTCACTCCTGTCTCTTATGCTACCACAGTCGCGCTGAACAGTACAGCAGCTTGATTTGAGTCTTCTACAATCGCTGTGACCTGCGAGCTGCCAGCTTGTAGGCGCCTCATCCTGAATACCGCCCTTCTGTGCAGGGGCGAGCCTGCGCTTTTACCTAGATAAACGTGCATGCTCCTTCTTACGCTTTGCTTTCTTGGCAACTGTGGCGGAACAAGGGAGAGATTTAGCGTTTTGAAATCGCTGCACTCAAAATAGAAGGGTTGTGGAATGCACTCGTTTGCATTTATGTGGGAAGTGACACTGCGTTGCCCAGAGGTCGTGTTGGCGAGGCCAGAAGGTCATTTTGAAATTTATATAGCACTTCAAGAGCTCTGTATTGCTCTTTGATAGCACGTTCTGTAATAAGTCGATATAATATGAGTTTGTTGTTTTGGAATTCCTCACTGCGAGGAGAGGAAGTAACGGAGGGATGAAGACACAAAGTGGACTCCTGCGATTCTTAAAGGAGCATGGCTGAGGGAACAAAAGCATGGTTGATGAACGGAAGTTGCGGACGACGTGACGCGTTTGTTCACGGGTAGATTTTCTTTCCGCTAGGGCAAGACTCGATACCTCCTTCCAATGAGATCAACCTCGATAGCTTGTCTCGCAAGGGACGGATAGAACGGTAAAAATTTCATTTTGGGGTCTACATTTCTCCATCCTCCTCCACCATGTACAGGGAAACAAAGCCCCTGCCTAAACGGATATAGAAGTAAGACCCTCCTAAGCCGTTCCTCGCACTCCAGGAAGAGATTTCAGTGGAAACCAGCAGCTGTACCTCTACTCATGTCAATTGCCAAAGACAACATCCTAACTCTTATTATTCACACCCATTCTGCCCGTCTTCCCCTTCATTCCCCATCAACATCCTCCCCCAAATGTGCGGTCCAAAGAGGTATCCACAGCCCTAAGTCTAGCTCCTTTTAATTGCCTGAAGCATGCTCCCATTTCCTCCCTCGTCTATGCATTTCCCCTCTCGTTAGATCACAGCTTTCCCTTCCTCCCCTCTCTGCGTGGTATTGATTCCGCCTGACTTTTACAGATTCCCCTTCCCGCCCGCTCCACCAGCCTGTCTCTTGCCTGCCAATCGCGTCAGCATACACATATGTCCTCACTCATTTCTCTCCCCTGTCGTTTCCTCTTCCCCCCCCCCCCACTCCCTCCTTATGCCACCCCTTCCCTGGAACGGGCTGAGAAGTCAGCATAGTAGAGGAGCACCGCCATGGGCTGACCGAAAATACAGAATATGAGCCTGGGGAGTATCGGGGTGTAAGAAGTAATCAACAGCGAGCACTCCTCATTCCTGAAAAGAAAGCTGGAGCAAGCTTCTTTCCCACCCATCTTCAACAGCGAGCACTCCTCATTCCTGAAAAGAAAGCTGGAGCAAACTTCTTTCCAACCCATCTTTCCTAAGCCCTCGGTAAGCGCTCCTTCCCTCCCTCCCTCCCTCCCTCCCTCCCTCCCTCCCTCCCTCCCTTCCTCCTGCCCACCAGAACATGTAGTTCCCGGCCTGAGTCTCCTTGAAGAGCGTCTTATCCAAATGGTCCGTGATGTAAATGAGAGGGATCTGACCCATCATCGCCAAAAATGCCCACAAGCGCACGACGTGGCAGGGAATCTGCAGGACGGCCGAGGGAGAGGGAGGGGGAAGCGGGGGGAGGGTAAGGAGAGAGGGCAAGAGGGAGGGTGGGAGAGAGAGGAAGAAGGGAGAAGTTTCTGTCCTAGATCCCAGTCGCGCGTTTTCAAGCCCTACCCAACGTAGCTTATCCCTCTCTCAAATTGACACCGGACGTCATTAAATCTACTGGCCAGGACCCCGTTATTCATGAGAAGGTATCCGTCTGGCTCCTTTTGTCTTCCCTCCCTCTCTCCCTC
>NW_005803111.1:0-6570 GCF_000240725.1 Microchloropsis gaditana
GCCCGCGCCCGGCACCAGTACCTTCTCCCCCCCCTCCTCATTGTCGTCAGGCCACTCTCCCCCCCCTTCTTCCGCCATAGGCCAGGTCTGCTCGCCTGCAAGTTCGTCCACGTCCGCCCACATCTTCAAAGATTCCTCCCGCGCCGGTCCTGGCGCTGCCACCGCCATAACCTCCTCTTGATGGCTTCCAGCACCCTCCATAGAAAGCGCGACTTGCATGTGTGACGAGGACGAGGATGCGCCTCGCAAGGGGCAAGGCTCTTCCCCCCGGCTACTGAGGATACGATCCATGGCGTAGGTGCCCAAACCCGGGACATGCACAAGTTGATTGACGCCCAGAGGCTTCCCACGCACATAGCCCCGCACGCGCAGCACGCCCTCGTCCTCCTCAGACCCTCCCCCTCCTCCCTTTTCCCCCAGACCTCGCTCGTGCGCACCCCCCTCCCGTCTCTTCCCTGGCGCCGGGGACCAGCTCACGGCGTCGGCCACGATGAAGGACCGCGCCTGCCGCCACTGCACGCTGGGCACGCCGGGCGTGGACAGGACGCGCAGCAACTGCGCCAGGTTGCTGCTCTCTCCCACCTTCACTTTGTCCCCAAACTCCGTCTCGAAGAAGCGATGCCCGTACCGCCGTAGCTCGGGCTCGCTCTTGCGTCCTTTGTGGTGCTCGAGCCCGTGGATGATGCCGGCGGTCGTGGGCAGACCTTGGGCCCGCAAGGCTGAGAGCGCCAGGTCACCCTCCTGCGCCACGGCCCCTTCCGCGCCCCTGCTCACATCCAGGATGAAGAGTACCATGTCTGCCACTCGCGCTGCCTCCAAGGCCTCGTGCAGCCCGAAGTGGGGGAGCAAAAAGGTAAACCGTTGCTTCAAATTCTTGAAAGCCGCTGTCAGAACCCCTGGGCTCGACACGGTAACGTCTTCTCCTGCTGTTTGCTGAGGCTCGCGAGTCTTAAACAGAGCCTCTTGTACGGCATGTAAGTCACAGTACGGAGAAAGAGGCAGGAGGGCCACAAGCGAGGGAGGACCGAGGGCGGAGCCTGTGCGCCGCTGCAAAAACTGCTCTTGCCGCTTTTGTTCCTTCACCTGCCGGGCACGATTCAGGCGATCTCGCTTGAAATCGTTCTCAAAGGTACGTTGTTTGTTTCCTTGGCGCTGTTGTGATGTCGCAGACGAGGCGACGGAGACATGGCTGCTGACAGCAGTGACCTTGCCGCCCTCATCGCGCTTAACCGCACGCTTTGACGCAAGGTGTCGACGCGCTTTGTGCTTCTTGTTTTGCTGCTTGAGCTTTCCAGCCCGGTGATGAAACATCTGACGCCATGATATGCATTCCATATACAAGAACGGTGAGGGATCCAGCATTGTCGTTGAAAAATGGGATATGTATGGGGACCAGTCAAGTTACTGGGGCCAACCTGGATGGATACGATTCCTAATAATTAAGGCCCGCAGTGTGTCCCCAAATCCGGGCAAGCAGGGTGCACACGAGTCCTACAACAGGGTTTTATCATTGAATGGACGATTGATCTTTGATGGGGGTTCGATCATTGCTTAAGTCCCCGTGAAACATGTGAGAAGGGTTTGATTAGGGGCCCTCGCCGACCTCCCGCCTCCTCCAGCCAAATACTCCCCAGGTACATGGGGCAGTTTGCAAAAGATAAGTTTCCACGAAAATTTGTTTACCTTTCTTCAGGCGAAGTACAAAGCTACACTTGTGTTGATGGTTTCCAGGGCTCGGGTCTCCAGTCGTCCTCCGGTAAGTGCATCTAATGTCAAGCCCCGAGGGTCGTGGCCCATTGTCGACATGATCCCCGAGCCTCAGCTACGTTTTTCGCCACTATGTATTCATGCAAGAGGCTTTCGTTCTTTAAGAAGGCGATTAACATCGTCTCTGACTAACACTCTATCCTTTTGCTGGTATGTTTGACTCCGTTGCCCCTTCCACCTCACCTACACCGTAGCCAGGCTTCAAGGAGCGGCTAATCGGGGGCCTCCTATTGGCCTCTCTCGTTTATGTCTGGCTATTCGGTGTCATCGTTATACCTCTGGCGATTTTTTTAGTGTTAGCAAGGGTAAGCGGTTTAAGTCGCAAATATCTCGATGGTTGGTGTAGTTGGGAAACGCAAATGCTCTGTCGTACCTCCGCCGTTATTTCTCCCTCGGAGCCTTGTTAACTCTTGTTTTGCGCCGACACACACGATCGACTCTTCACGCTGATTTTCCCGCATTGACTCATTTGACATGTACCAGGGTGATCATACCCTGGTCCTGGTACTGCTGGTATACTACGCCTATCGCTTTGTCTTCCCCACCAAGGAATGGGCTTTTGTTCGCGACATCTACCGTGCGGGCAACCGGTACTTCCACCCGCAAGAGGTGGTATTCGATGGCTTCGAGAGGATTGATCCGGGTTCCAGGTCCTTGATCTGCATGCATCCTCACGGAATTCTGACCGTGGGGTGGGCACTGACCAGCACCAGCGCGACCATGAGCCACGCGCACGTGAAGTGGTTGGTGACCGAGGCCTTGCTACGGCTTCCCTTCATCAGGTAAGCGATACTCTGACCCAGTGGAATCCGTCCAGCCCCTTTGGTTAATCCCCACAAATGCCGAACAATGGGGATATCTCCTTCCCCTCCATTCTTCCCTCCACCTTTTGCCTCCGCACCCTTGGCAGCGATTTCCTCTCCTGGAATGGCTGCGCGCACGCCAGCAAAGCCTACATGCAGGCTCGGATGAGTAGAGGTGCCAACCTAGCCCTGCTTCCTGGGGGTTTCGAAGAGGCCTCGCTTTACCAACGCAACGCTTACCGAATTTACATCCGGAAACGGACTGGATTTATCGCCTACGCGCTTCGCTACGGCTACCGCGTCTACCCTGCTTTCGTGTTCGGGGAGGAGAAGTGCTACTACTCCCTACTGCCCGACTGGGCGTGGTTGACCGCTGTCAGGCTGTGGGTTAACAAATATCGCATGCCGGCCGTGGCCTTCGTGGGCAAGCTCTTCCTGGTGCCGGGCTGGGACCAGCCGTTAATCACCGTGATAGGCAGTCCAGTGCAGCTCCCCAAGATAGAGAACCCCGGCCAAAAGGACGTGGAGAGGTACCATCAGGTGTACGTCAAAGCCCTGCTGGAGCTGTTCGATAAGCATAAGGGGGCATATGCGGAGGCGGGGGCATCTTTGGAGGTGTGGTGAGAGGATGAGTGGGGGTGTTAGGATCTCAGTGCCTGCTCAGAAGGGTCGACAAGAGAGACGAACACTCTGTAAGGCTTTCGTGGGTACTGAATAGGGTTTGGCATCAAAGTAACTATTTCATGTCGCTTTTCTCGTCTCGTCCACACACCACATTACTTGATATTTTGGAGCACGCGAACTCCGCAGTCCGCAGAGTTCTCTACCCAAAATTCACTTCCCACTTGTTATCGAGACTAAATGTTTAATGCTCTTTTTACATTACCCTGCACGGGCGCCTGTGGCGCCAACCACTCCGCGTCTCCTCGATCGCCCTCCCCCCCCTTCTTCGCGGCAACGAAGAAGACACAGTCGTATACTGTTCGCATCATCGACGTGGGATCCGCCGCGTAGGTAACGGGCCCGCAAAAGTCTTCCCTTTTCATATCGAAACGGAAAGCACCCCCCCCTTCCCCCTCCTGTCCCGTCATGACATGCCTGATCTCCTCCCAGGAAAGCTCGACCGACCGTCTGAAACGCTCATCCTCCTCCTCCCCCACGCCCATGGGCCCTCCGCCCTTCCAATGGTATAGGAGGGGTCCAAAATTAATCCAAATACCCCCTGGTCGAAGGAGCCGATGAATGGTCTCCATGTATTCGAACACCACGGGCGCCGTATCCAGGAAGAAGCAGGTGACCAGGGCGTCCCAGCAGCCTCGTTGCTCCCCGTAGACCTCCAGGAACTCCCCCGCCGTCATGCTGAAGTCTGGTGTAAGACATTTCCGAGGAAGATGGGCCGCATCATGGCATTCCTGCTCTCCATACCCGTCTTCCTCGTCCCGGTCCTCCCCCTTCTCCCCCCCCACTTCCAGCTTCATCTCAGGCCCCCTCCCGCGTGGTGCCTCTCGTTTCCTTCCGTCTCTTGCCTTCGCATTGGCCGATCTTTCCTCTTCGGTGGGCCCCTCTTCCACCTCACGCTCTCGCAACATCTCAGCGGGAGACACATCTGGAACCAGCACCGGCCTCACGTTGTCGCCGAGCCTGACGAGGTTGCAACTCTGCTCCGCGAACGGGAACAGGCGGAGACTTTTCGCACTTTCTCCGTGGTTCAAGAGAAAGTTCGAGGTCAAAAGCATGAAATAGGAAAATTCATTTCCTTGGCAGGCGTAACCGCGGCCGACAACTTCTAATGGTAAGCGCCCAAGGCCCGCGCCCGGCACCAGTACTCTCTGCCGACCTCGATTCGAGTCATCCACGGGCAAAAACTCAACTAAAGCGTCCAGAATAACATCAAAACATGCAGCACGCTCACCGGCCCCCTCCTCGGACCATTCTCGCATGCAACTGTGGAGGGTGGCATAAATTTTGGTCATATTCGCTGGGCTTGTTAGAATTTGTCTTGGAGCTAACGTTGCTTGTCGCGCTAGCTGTTTTTGAGCTTGGTCCAGTATGCCCTCAGCAGGTGCAATTTCATGGACACCTCTTACCACCGCATTTAAAAAGGCTTGGTTGTCAACAATGGCCTTGCGGTGCTCCCGCAGGGCGGGTGCCAACGAGTGAGGAGGAAGCAATTTAGCGTAGTGCTCCGGAAGACGGCCTAAATGGACCCATCGCCGCTCCAACTCCATTCCAGCAAATTTGCTATACTCCAAGAAGGCAGTAACCACCTCTAACAAATGTTGTTGCTCCTTGTGCATCTCCTCCGGAGTGGCTAACGACGTTGAGGTCGGTGGGGGGACGGGTCGATGTGCTACGTTTTGCTCGCAATTTCCTCCGTTTTTCCCAAAGCCACTGCGCAGTATTTCACCACAGCCTCCACTTCCACTTTGATAATCATCCCTCCCCGTCATCACAATGTCCCTGTGCGAGTAGGCGAGCAGGAATGACGCAAGAGTGAACTCTATACTTCCCCGACCTCCTCCCTCCCTCCCGTGGCTTGTGGCCGCCTTTTGGCGACGAGCACCTCCGCCGGGATACTCTTGTTTAATGCTGCCCATTCCACTCAACAGGTCGCATTGAATCAACCACACACGGTGCACGTGAATTTCATGGCCAGCTGTGCGATATCGGCCTCTGCGTCTCTATGCCGGCGTGTGTGTAAGAGACATTTTTTCAGATCGCGCTTTCCACCACAACGATCGTTTTGTGCTGCAGAAGGGCAAGCTGGAGGGACGGGCGCATCAAATGCGAACGCCACTGGCATTGCGATTACTTCGAGGGAAGCAAGGCGTCAAAAGTGGTTGAAAGAGAAAGCGGCGGCTCAAGAGGCGTCCGCTGTAGGATCAAAGGTAGGCTTACGAAGTGTCGAGGGTCACACGATTGGCAGGGCATGGAATTGGCGGAGCACATTGCAAGCGCATGTTTGCGGGTGCAACTTTCCTTCATGATTGATTTATTTTTGCTTTCAAAAATACACGCATATCGTTGTTGGAGCAGGCAGGCAGCTCGGAGGGTGATTCCGCGGCGATGGCTGCTGGCCCTGCCTCCTCGGGCGCCGCTCCCAGCCATGCAGCCTCCGCCGCGATCAAACTCCTGGCTACCGGTGGAGCGGCAGGTGTTGCATACGTGGTTTACGAAACTTCGGCTGGCGACAAAAGTACCGACGACGTCCTCCGCGCCTCCCCCCTGGGTCGCCCTTACGCGTGGCTTTACGACGCAGTCTTCTCACCCTTCGTCAATCCCTCCCGCGAAAAGCTCCTGCCCGACTGGCACAGTATTCCCAACATCCCACCGGACGCGCCCTGCCCCCCGACGCTCGTACTCGACCTAGAGGATACCCTGGTTCACGCGACCTGGGACCCGAAGTACGGCTGGAGGTATGCCAAACGTCCTGGCGTGGACCGCCTCCTGCAGGACCTGAGCAAGTACTACGAGATCGTGCTCTTCTCGCCCAGCAACTTCGGGGTGGTCGACCCCATCACCTGGACCCTGGATAAACAGGGCCTGATCATGCACCGGCTCTACAAGGACTCGACGCGCTTTCACCAGGGCAAGCACGTCAAGGACCTGAGTAAGTTGAACCGGGACCTGCGCAAGGTGGTGATTGTGGACGACGACCCCGAGGCCTTCCAGTTCCAGCCCGAGAATGGGATCCGCATTAAGCCTTTCCGCAATGCCAAGGACAAGGCGGATCGCTCGCTCGAGAAGCTCCGGGGCTTCCTGCTAGCCCTGGTCATGGAGGGCGTCGCCGACGACATCCCCGCCGTTCTCCGCCAGTTCCAAGGCCTGGACGCGGAGCAGATCGGGGACGCCTACGCCAGTATGCTGCGACGGGCCCAAGTCCGGGAGATAGAGAAGCAGCAGAGGGGTCTGGGCGGACTCTTGCGGTCGGGGAGGGCCTTTCAGAGCATGGGCCACGGCTTGCCCGGGAACGCTGCCCGCTCGCCCGCGGCGCCCACCC
>NW_005803111.1:6580-11592 GCF_000240725.1 Microchloropsis gaditana
AGAAACGGAATGAAAGTCCGCCATCCCACCGTTGGGGTCCCGTCAACCTGCGTGCGCCGGAACATACTATGAATAGGAGGAGGGCATGCATGAACATAGTATACATAGGGTGAAAGAATGCTCGTCATCAATGTCGACTGCAAAGACTCTTCGATGCCCCGCAAATGTCTTCCAATTTGATGTCTTTCGTCCCCATTGCGGCAGTCCTTCGCCCGTTTTGCTGCTGTCACAACGGGAGGTCGCCAGTGCCGCACCACAGCAATCACACATCCCTTCTATTACAATGACCGCAGAACAACACTTCTCCACAGGCGTTACTCGCATGGACTCCCCCATAAGCATGCATCTTTCCCCCCCATGTGCCCCCTCGAACCCTTCCGACGCTTCCACACTGCGCCCCAATGGCAGTGAAACAGTGCCGTCCCAAGGCGACTTGCCTGCTATTGCTCCATTCATGCATATATTTGTCCATCAAGCTTTATCCGAGTCGAAGCTTTAGGCCATGATATCCTTCCCCTTTTTCACAATTCCTTATGACCCTTTACCAAAGTGTTCCAGGATTTTTTTTTTCGTTTTTACCTGGACTGACGCCCTGTCTGACCCATCATGCATTTCTACTCTCATTCCACACGTTCTATTGCTCCAGCTATTGCTGTTACAGAGGCTTTCAGAGCACCGCCTTCGGCATCATCTTCAGCGTCGGTATCCTGTTACTTCGCATTGTCTGTCTCCTTACGACTCACTTCACCCCTAGATGATTGCAGTCTTACAAGTACTTTAATTGCCCGTGCTCTAGTCCTTTCTTGTATCTTGTGTCGCTGTTCCTGCCTCTCTTCTCTACACCATTGACACCGGCTGCTTGCCCGCCGCGTCGGCCGGAGCGTCGACTGGGCCCTCTCCGTGAGCCTCCACGCAGTGCACCACCTCGGTGATGATATCAACATCAGCCACTGCGAACTCGGAGGAGACGCGACGATGGTGGTGAGCAGCCTTCTCCTCGTGCTGATGCTTCGTCTCCGGCACCAGGAAGTAGAGAAAGAGCAAGCACAAGACACACATTCCCGCGAAACACATGTACAAAAGAGCCACACCCAACTGCTCCTGTTTCTCAACGGAAGACCCGGCGGAGGCCAGGGACTTACCCAGGGCGTCGATGAGGGAAAGCGTAACGAGGGAGATGACAAGATTTGCGGTCCAGTTGCTAGTGACAAAGATCGAGTACGCTTTGGATCGGATCTTGGTGGGAACCACCTCGCCCACTACCACCCACTGCACAGCTCCGATACCGATGGCGAAGCCAAATACGTAGAGGAGCATAGATCCGACGGCCACAATCGAGATCGCGACTGGGGGCACGCCATCCGCCAGCAGGATGCTGCCCAAAAGAAGGAGGCTGACGAGCATGATCCAGGTCCCGCCCGTCAAGAGGACTTTCCGCCCCGCCTTGTCTACAAGGTAGCCCGACACCATCGTTATGATGACATTCAAAATACCCACCAGCACGGTGCCCAAAAAGGCATTTTCCACTCCCGCCAACGCGAAAATGGTAGTGGAGTAGAAAATAACCGTGTTGATGCCTGTCATGGCGCTAAAAAACATCATCAACATTCCGATCCGCATCGCTTTACCGTAAGAAAAAGTCTCTTTCCAGCCGGCTGTGGGTTGCTTCATGCTGGATCCCAACTCCTGCTCCAAGGCAACAAGCTCAGCCTCAACGAGTTCCGCTCCGGCTGCCTGAGCCGCCGCGTCGCCCTTCTTGCATATCCGAAGATGGCTTAAAACACTCCTGGCATCTTCTCTACGGTCAGCCCGGAGTAACCAGCGGGGGGACTCGGGAACCAACCAGAAAAGAAGCACTTGCAGCGCTGCAGGCAAGACGACAAAGAGCTGGACATACCGCCAGCCTCCGTCCACGTTGGGAACAAAGCCGTAGCCGATCAAATTGCTAATTAGAATGCCCAGCGTGATGTTAAGCTGATGCAAGCTCGTGATAGCTCCTCGAGTTTCGTTCGATGCAATTTCAGATAGCAAAACAGGCGCCACCATCGACTCGACCCCTGTGCCCAGTCCGAGCAAGAAGCGGCCGACGAGGATGGAGTCCAGGGAGGCTATTGCCGTGAGCACGCCGCCTATCAGGAAAAAAATGTTGTTGAACAGAAGGGATTTGCGCCGGCCAAAGTGATCATTTGGATAGGAAGCGAAAAGCCCTCCCAGCATCGCGCCAATAATTGTCATGGCAGTGGCCAATTGCTGCTCCTCCAGACTTAGATTCAGGTTTGTAAGGATTGAGCCCTTTGGGCAAGGCGTAGAGGAGCAAGTGATCACCGTATTCAAGCATGCCAGGCTGTAACCAAACAGAAGTGACGATAGACCAATGGTGAAAGCACTTGCCCACAGTCGCGGGGTGACAGACCCCAGCGTCATGACTCCTAAGGGCCTGGGTGGGAGAGGCATTTGTGGGGTGAAGTGAGAAGAGCACACATCCGGCAGCAAAATGACCTTACAAGTACGTGACGGGCACAAAGGTATGCGCATGGTGTACACAGACGTCACTTCACATGAGTGCTGATGAGACATTCATTGTGCAAGGAGCGAGGTAGGCGACGGGCGCCGGCAAAGCTAAGTGATGGAAGCGATTGACCCGACCGTTTTGCAGACTTATAAGCGTGCAGCGGTCGCCACTTGCCACGATCTTCATACACGAATGACAGAAAATGTATACATCTCATTGCCGTCAATATTAAATCTATATGGCGACGAAGGTTTCATTTTTAACGAGGAAAAATTCTTATGTGAAGGAATCGTCCCGTCACGTAGCGCTCCAAAATTTCCCCCCTCCGTGTTCGAATGCGAACACGAATGCCTACGGCCTCGCAGAATCAAAATCGAAAGTGCGGAATGCCTATTAATCATCAGAAGTAAGGAAGATGAAAGTGGTAGGTGGGAAGGTAATCCAACCTTTGCAGACTCCATGCAAAGGTCACAAATAAGAGGGCACGCCCACACTGGAAGAGAGGGCGTCATCTTCAGACTTCTTTAGCGAGGCCCTCGAGCGAGGTAGGAGGAGAGAAGACGGAAAAGGGGGAAAGGGCCTGGATTTGGGAAAGCGCCTTTTGCGCAAGTAAGAGAGCGTCGCCACAATTTGTGCAAATTTTTCCGTCGAATGGGCAATACAAATTATTTCCTCTCGCAACAAGATGGGGTTGTGGCGTCGTTGTAGTTGAAGACAGCAAATAAAATTATGGGCCAAGTCGTACCACTTATGATCTGTAAAACGAATCTCATGCCCGTGCCAACTCATTTCGAGATGTTCAATCTTATGATGTTTCTAAGAAACATTAATAAATGGTCAGCACTAACTTTATGATGAGGCATGAAGTAAAAAAGAGTGACAGGGAAAAAAAAGTAGGTAAAGCTCTCACCGGGATTCGAACGGGGCTCGTGTCGGGTACCTGGTCATCAGATCCGATCAGTCGCTAACCCAGGTTGCTGCATTCAAAGTGCAGAGTCATAAACCACTAGACTATGAGAGCGGGGATCTGCCTTGCGGCGTACCTGCAAACTTACAAATGTGGTTATCGTGACCTGCAAACTTATAAATGTGGTCATCGCGTTGCGCAGGATACTATACATGCCTTTTTCTTCCACGAATATTTTTTACTTCCTTGACCTCCGAATAATGTTGACGCCTTCCAATGTATATCATCTTAAGGAAAGTGCGCCGCATGGGCACCATCCTCTTCGATTTCCTCAGGCAACAATTTGGGGAAAACCCGTTTGAATAAAGGCAGACATACTGTGTCGCTTTGCTGGATAATTCGGTTGAATCGCACTTTCATCAGACCATGCGTGCCGACTGGTTCCCGTATGTGCCCCGCCGCACCGAGCTTGGTAGACAACTCCGCGGGTTTGAACCACTTCACGTCCTCGGGATTGTAAAACATGTGCTTGACGACCGCCGAGCGCCGTTTGACTCGTATGGGGTAACCCGTCAGCAAAATGCGCTTCAAAATGATGCGGTCCGGATCAACAGTGTGTAGAGTACCTGTGGCAACCAAGGTCAGGTCGCGCGTGTGTGATTTTGGCTCCACCACCCCGGCTGTGGCAGGCAGAAAAGAGCCGCTTCCTCCCGTCCTGGACGGCGTCGTGGCTGTCTTGCCTTCCTCTCCCATCTCGTCAGGCGACGACTTGCGAAACACGAGGACAGGGCAAGGGGGCATACTGACGGGCCCGAAGACGGTGGCCACGGCGAAACGACCCCCGTGTAGGAAGCGAGAAAATTTATGTTTATCGCAATTGAGGTTGTGCTCCGAAAAGACGGGGCGGGCCTCGAAGGAGCGGAAGCCGGTGTAGAACACGAGCCGGTCTTTGCTCTTAACGGGAGTCGAGCAAGCCGGGTGCCTGAGGATGTTGAAGTGCAAGACGCTTACTTTGTTCTCGTAACGCAGCAACGAGAAGACCGTCAACGGCGACTCCTTTGCTTGCAATCGCTGCGCTCGCTTTCCCACCTCTGCAGGGACACCCCCGAGCTCCAACGTGACGTAGGAGCCCGCCGGCACAAATCCCTCCGAGAACTTGTCGCTGCTCTTCTCATCCTCCACCTCCATCCCACTGTCGTCTTCCCCATCTTTTTTCTTCGTCGCGCTCGACGCGGGTGGGGGCAACAAGGTCGCCAGCAGGTGCCGATTCTGCGCCTTTTCTCTCTCCTCCATCTCGCTCGTCACTCGCGCAAGAGAGGCCGCGAAACTCGAAAATTTGAATATCCGAGCGTACTCGCGAGGCAGGGATTCGTTGGGATCCCAGGGGCTGGTGCGCAGGCTCTTAAGAGCTCGGTAGCGCGCGAAACGCTCCTTGGCGGGCCGATCGTCCGGAGTCTGCACTTCATCGGGAAACTCAAGCTCGTCCTTCTCAAGCTGCCTCACTTGTCGCCCCTGTCGCTGCTGTTCACTTCCTATCGATAGGCTCGGGTCCTCCTCCTCCTCCCCCTCCTCCTCCCCCTCTCCATTCATGCA
>NW_005803110.1:0-11542 GCF_000240725.1 Microchloropsis gaditana
CGTCATGCTGCGTCTGGTGGGCGGGCAGGAACTGGCCTCACCAGGGAACGTAAGTGGCTCTCTGCTGGTGGAGTCCACCTCCAGCGGGAAATTGGTGGCTGCATGTAAATCGACGCTTTCGCGCGACCTGGCGCCCCTAGGGGTGAACAACAGGCACAAGGAGGTGGTGGGGGTGCAGGGGCCGGGCGCCTCCAACTGGGCCGTCTCCTTTAGGACGAATCTGTGGCGGTCGTGGCTCTCTCAGCGGAGGGAGTATGTGGGGCTGGCGGTGGCTGTGCTCATGAACACGGCCCTCGGACTCGTCTTCGGCGTCCTCTACTTTCAACAAATTCCCCACGACAACGGCCGCAACACTGCCGGCTACCTCTTCTCCCTCCTTGTCACCCTCCTGATCGCTTCCTCCATCGCCGTGTGCATGAACTTCCCCTTCGACTTCGCCATTCTCATGCGCGAGTACTACGCGGGCGTCAACTCTCCCCTGGGATACTTTCTCGGTCGCACGCTGGCCAGTGAGCCCCCGTCGTTGGCCTTTATGATCATGGGTATTCTGCCTTACTTTATGGTCGGTCTCGCGCCGAGCGCCGTGGCTTTTGGATGGTATTGCCTCTTGTTTTTCATCGTCAATTTTGCGGCACAATCGATTGGCTACCTGGCATCGTCTTTTTCGGCCAACCCGGTCGTGGGTCTATCAATCTTGCCCCTCTTCATTACGCCCATGATCCTTTTCTCTGGGATGCTCTATGAAAGGAACTCGGTACCTCCAAGCCTAAGATGGATCCAGGACATCTCGGTCATGAATTACAGCTTTGCCCTCATGGTGCTCAATCAAGTGGGGCACATAGACGGGCCCGCACGCTCTTTCCTCATTGATTTTTTACAGATAAAGGACTCCGACTTCCCTGGTTTCCTGATCGCCCTGGTCTCGCTGTCGATATTGTATCGAGTGGCTGCCATGGGCGTCTTGTGGGTTCGGGTGAAATTTTTTAGCAAAGTTCAGTGATGAGGCACGCCTTGGCTAGTGTGCACTATGGAGCAGGAAAGGAAATGGGTGATGGTTTGGGAGAGTCGAAGCCGAAAAAGTGGGACGAAGCCTTGAATGAATGTAAATCAGACAGTTTGTGGCGCAGGATCTTTGGAAATTATCACCGGAATGGTGATCGATAGGAGCGTCAGGTTGCGACTTCATGTTGCTGAAAGTACATTTGATCTCCGGAATTATTATTTGACGGCATGCGTCTTCGCTGTTTTTGTGTGTGTGAGCGTACTGTGAGTATGATGCCATCCAACACGGGGGCAACAGTAAGAAGGCGCTCAACCACACAGAAAACTGGCGACGTTGTGAAATCTTACAAATGCGCGATACGGGGCCTCAGGGGCGCTGGGGCGACTGCGACTGTGCAGGACAGAGAAAAGAACAGAAAGTGGCGAGGTTATCTTAACGCAAGCGAAGACGATCAGGTCTCCTGTCTTCTCAAGTCTGGAGACGGGATGCATACAGGGAGCCGCCATGGGGGAAAGTTTGTTTTGGCCTGGGAACGAGTGACTGATGGATTGTCTTTTTAGAAGCAGGTAAATGTATGTCACATGTACGTCGGGTCGGGCCGTGCGAAGGAAGTATCCGCATCTCGGTTTAGTTCGTACGGACGATTTGAGAGGAAGCGAGGCGTCCCCGATGCTGCATTCATGATACCAGAAAGGCTGGCTTGGAGACCGATGACCCATGTCTTCAGTCTCTTGAATGCGGTTTGGCCGTACAAGCGCGAGAAAAAGGGGAGGAATAAAAACAAGTTGGTAGACGTTGCGGGCCAAGGCAATGTGACCTTCCAAGATGTCTCTCTTTTCTTCTCTGCATGGCAGTTAGAGCTGAAACCTTTTTAATTCTCCAAGCCGCGATTCCTATGCTTCCCTCTGATGTGTCCAACCATCTGCTTCTTATCTCTCCCTCTGATGGCAAAAGTTCATGTCCAACCCGCTGTCATGAGCGTGGGACTCTTCAACTCCTCCGCCCCTTTGCTTTTACTTTCCTTCCTATTCCACCGTCCCTCCCCCGTCCGCTTTCCGGGCAATCTCCTAAAATGTCGCCGAAACTTACGGTCGCAGAGCACTTCTCCTTTCATCTTAATTTATCCCTTAAAAGCCTGCGTCCGGGTTCGCCGTTTGAGAGACGAACATCTCGTAGTACTGGTAGATGATCGTGACCGCGAGTAGGATGCCTGTGCCTGACCCGATGGCCCCCAGAAAGTCCGCCACGACCGTCAGCGCCCCGATGCACATGCCTCCGAAGGCGGCAGCCACGGGGATGTAACGGTTGAGCTCGTGGACGAGGGCGGAGTCTCGGTGTCCCTTCATGACCATCTTGGAGTCCCGGAGCTGCTTGGCCACGTCCTTGGCCGAGGAGCCTGAGACCTCGATCCAGGTCTTGGAGAAGAGCGCGCAGGACGAGAGGATGAATGCTAGGTAGAAGACGGCGTGGAAGGGGTCGCTGAGGATCTCGGTCATGGAGTGCGGCGGGGAGATGTAGTAGGCGATGCCGCCCACGGGCACAGACTGTCCTTGTTGGCCTTCCACCTCTTGCCAGCGGCCCAGGAGGCGGACGAGGATGTTGCCCGAGAAGCGCTTGTGCAAGAGCTGGGAAAGGAAGTAGAGATTGGAGACAAGCGCTGTCTGGAGGATGATGGGCATGTTTGATGTGTAGAAGAGCTTGATCGGGTACGTCCCTTGCTGGCCTCGGTAGCGCTGGCTCTTGACCGGGAGGTCCACGCGCCAACCCTGGAAGTAGATGACGATGATGAAGACTAGGACCGTGGCGAGCAGGTTCGTGACGTTGGGTAAGTTCTGCCGGTAAAAAGCCTCCTTCAGGGCCCGCATCTTGTCGCTGCGGGTGATGAGCAGGTGGAAGAGGGCGATTATCGCGCCTTCGAACTCCGTGCCGCGACCCGTGTTGATGGTGGTGGGCGAGAAAGCCTTCCAAATGATGTTCTCGCAGATGTTGGTGGCGATGAAGAGGGAGATGCCAGAGCCCAACCCGTAGCCCTTCTGAAGGAGTTCATCAAGCGTGATGACGATCATACCGGCAATGAAAAGCTGCGCGATGATGAGAATGGCATTGCCCCACCCCAAGCTATTCAAGTCCCCGTACATGCCCGAAAAGACGTAGGCGACGGCCTCGCCAATGGTGATCAGGATGCCGAAGAGCTTCTGCGCCCCCGAGAAGAGAGCCCGGTCTTCTTTGAGCGACTGGTTCACCTCGATGATCCTGGAGCCTGCCAGGAGCTGCATAACTAGACCCGACGTGACAATCGGCGAAATGCCCAACTCCATAAGAGTTCCCCTGCGGGGACAGGGCAAATTTGCGAGGGCGAAGGGAAAGAGGTCAGGAAAGCAAGCGACTCGGTCTCACGAGTTTTCTCCCGGGAACTCGAGGCAGACAGGGACAACCTCGGATCAAATGAAGCATGAGCCCACAATTAAAACCAGAGAAAGAGTCTTATCCCTTTGTCTTACCTGTTGGAAGCCAGAATGACCCGCATCCAATAGAAGGGATCGGACGACTTCGCTGACTGCACCCCGTAGATTGGAATTTGACAACAGACCAAGAAGATGAAAAGTGTCACCACCGTCCATAGCACCTTCTCACGGAAAGGAATCTTCCGGTCGACAGGTGCTGCTACTTCCGGTACAATGCAGAGCACGGGGCGGATAAGGTGCAGAAAACGGACCATGATAAGACGAGGAGACTGTTTTCAGGGGACTGCTGCTGCCGCTTCTTTCCGCAAATATTGGTTTGGTCGTGAAGATCTCACTTCCCACCGCCTCCTCTGAACAGGTCACGCACAAATGTGTACTACCTGTGTGAGAAAGATGTCGACTGGATCAGCGTGGGCGGCGTTCCTCGAGTTGAGGTACCTTGTCATGGTGTAGGGGTGCCAGCCACACATCATAATTTTGAAATTAGGCGAGCGGCGTGGTCCAGCCCGGCCAAGAAAAGCAGAGACAACGAAACAGAGTGCAGGCATTTCCATACAGTTGCATGCAATACATGTGAAAGTATGGTTAGCGTCTACTGATCACCAGTGCCGGGTTCACCTACAAACTGTGCCGGTGATTGATTCACCGGTTGTTCCTAGTTGCTGCTTCTTCGAAGCCTCAAGACAAGCAGTCAGAAAGTTACTAGGTTCAGGCCCGTGCGCGCAGGAAAAACATGACCGGGCCGTCCCGAGGACAGGAATGCCCTTTATCCATGCCCTGTACATGTAGCAAGGATGTCAGTCCCAACACGTGGGACACGACCGCGTACGAGTGGTGGCTCCAGGCCTGCACTAAGCGCTCCCCGTCTAAACCATGACGGCGCGAAAGGGGAAGGCGAGATACGCAATTGAGACACAAACGAGGGGTAACTTGGGGTTTGTAGCCGTAGTTGACCGTGCTTCGAATGAATGGTCAAGCTTATTTTTCACCTTTAATTCCTGCGACACAAACTTCTTGGACGTAAAACACAGGGTGCGAGGGCAGGATATTGGACTGAGTAATCCATGGATGGTTAGTCGGCTGCCCTCAAGACTTTCAGTCGTCGCCGCTTCTATCTGCTTCACCACAGACATGCTCAGTCGGCCCTTGGGAGGTATGGCCCTCGTCATGCTGCGTCTAATCGGAGGCTGGTCCGGTGTGAGAGTGTTTGGTTTTCCAACGTCTTCCTATCCGAGGCTTTCAGGACTCTCCGCCTTGGCCAGTACCCGCGTGAGCAGTGACAGCCAGCGACGTGCTTTCAGCGTCAAGCCAACGGCGAACCGACGACGTCGCACCGTGGGCATGGAAGCCACAAGCATCGCTCCACCGCCCCTACCAAGCATGAGTTCCCCCCCATCGACTCCTGTGGGCGGGTCTTACGGGGCCGATAAGATCACGGTGCTTGAGGGCCTGGAACCGGTGCGGAAGCGGCCAGGCATGTACATCGGATCCACAGGAGTCAAGGGTCTCCACCACCTAATCTTTGAGGTTGTCGACAACTCCATCGACGAGGCGCTGGCTGGGCATTGCACGGCCGTGGAAGTGACCATCGGCGAGGATGGCAGCGTCACTGTCTCGGACGACGGACGCGGCATACCCTGCGAGGTGCACTCCAAAACGGGCCGTTCCGCCCTGGAGACGGTGCTGACAGTCCTGCATGCGGGCGGGAAGTTCGGTGGCGACGCCTCAGGGTACAAGGTCTCAGGCGGCCTGCACGGAGTGGGGGTCTCCGTGGTGAACGCCCTGAGTGAGTCTTTGACGGCCACGGTGCGGCGCGACGGGAAGGTGCATATCATGCGCTTCGCCAGGGGGAAGCCGCTAGGGGAAATGGAGATCAATCCGGACCCAGACGCGGTGACAGGTTCCTCCGCGAGCGGAACGAGCGTGCGATTCAAGCCAGACGCGGAGATCTTTAAGACCAGCACGACGTTTGAATTTGATCGTGTGTCGGGCAGGCTGGACGAGCTCGCTTACTTGAATGCGGGGATCAGAATCGTCATGACAGACGAGCGCGGAGAAGGCCGGAGACAGGAGTTCTTTCATGAGGGGGGAATCCGGGAATACGTGCAGTTGATGTGCAGCAGCAAAGAGGAGCTGCATCCTGACGTCGCAGTCATCCACGCGGCCGGTGAGAAGAACGGGGTCGCCGTGGAGGCCGCCCTCCGGTGGAGCAAGGACCAGTATGACGATCTCTTGATCGGCTTTGCGAACGGCATTCGGACCGGAGACGGGGGCACGCACTTGGACGGTTTGAAGAGCGTCTTGACGCGCACTATCAACAGCATGGCGCGAAAGGCGGGAAAGCTCAAGGACGGAAAGGACAATTTGACTGGGGACTTCGTCCGGGAGGGACTGACAGCAATAGTGAGCGTCAAAGTTCCAGATCCAGAGTTTGAAGGACAGACGAAGAACCGCCTGGGTAATCCGGAGGTGCGTGGGATAGTCGACACGATCGTCGGCGAAAGTCTTGTAAACACGTTTGAGTGGAACCCGAGGGTCTTGGGTGCCATCGTCGACAAAGCCATGTCCGCTCAACAAGCAGCCCAGGCTGCCAAAGCTGCCAGAGACATGGTGCGGCGCAAGTCCTTGTTACAGACCACGGTCTTGCCAGGGAAACTGGCCGACTGTTCCTCGCGTGACCCGGGCGAGAGCGAAATTTACATCGTCGAGGGCGACTCAGCGGCTGGTAGCGCCAAGCAGGGACGGGATCGGCGCACTCAAGCCATCCTTCCTCTGCGTGGGAAAATACTGAACATTGAAAAAGCAGCCACGGAGAAAATTTACCAAAACACAGAGCTACAAGCGCTTATCTCGGCGTTGGGACTCGGGATCAAGGGCAATGAGTTTGATCCCGCAACGCTCCGATATCACCGGATTATGATCATGACCGACGCGGATGTGGATGGTGCCCACATTCGCATCCTTCTTCTCACGTTCCTCTTCCGATATCAGCGAGCTTTGGTTGAACGCGGCTATGTCTACATCGCCTGTCCGCCGCTTTATAAGGTGACGCAAGGGAAGACTGTCAAGTACGCGTATTCACAAGAGGAATTAGCAGAGGTACAAAGCTCTTTTAAGGGCAAAACGGCTTTGTCATTGCAGCGGTTCAAGGGCCTCGGTGAGATGATGCCCGTGCAACTGTGGGAGACGACCATGAATCCAGCGACAAGGATACTGAAACAGGTAACGATTGAGGACGCGGCAGAGGCAGACAAGATGTTCATGCTATTGATGGGCGACGCTGTGGGCCCACGAAAGGATTTCATTAACCGCAATGCCGATGCCTTGCGCCTGGACGACTTAGATTTTTAAAAACCTGTCAAGCGTTTTTCTGTTTGGAAAAAATCACAAAGTAAACTTGACAAACTTCTATGTGACATCGCAGAAACTGTAAGCTACAGAATTGAAGAAGATTCCTTAAACGGAAGGAAATACACGCCCTGACTATAACGTTTCAAGTGACCCGCCATTCAGTTGTTTTCTGCTTTGTTCAATCCTCGAGGATTTCCATGATTTTCTGTACTTCTTGGAACACCAATACACTACAGCCGTCGACGCAAATTACAATAGTGATGTTCAAACTGACAATGATCAGCGGCTACTTATTGAGACGGATGGCTCTAGTACTCGTTCTCTTCGCGCCGGAGATCGTGAGAGGGTCACCTGAAGAGGATGGCTTGTGTACATGCTTGCGTCCCCTACCACCCGTCTCAATTTGGAGGAGCAGATCCCGCCGCTCCTCTTCCCAGGCCTGCCGGATACCGAGTACTTTCATTTTGTACTTTTCGCGCATGTGCTTGCGGACACTGAGAATAACAACATTCATTTCTTTCTCATGCTCCGTTACCATACGCCTTTTCAGTGCCAAAACTTCGGCTTCAGCGGCTTCTTTTGCGGCAGCTGCGTTCGCAAGTATTTGTTTGTGCTCTCGACGCAAATTTTCTTTCAGTTCACGCACCGTCACGTCTTTTATAAGTACCTCGCGGTCCAATTGCTCAAGGCGTGCACGCATTTCTTCCTCTCTTTCTTCCCGATCCGCTAAGATGTGGGCTGCCTGTACCGCCTCTCTCTCCTTTTCCTTTGTCTTCTTCGTGAGCTCGGTAAAAGCATATTGCAAAGACTGGACCTTGGAACCCACCTCTTGAAATTTTTCGCGCCACCGCCGGTCCTTTGCAGCTTTCTCCTGGTCGAATTTGAGGTAAATCCGATCAAGTCTTCGTCGTTCATCTTCAGACCAGGACTCTTTCGCTTGGTTGACTGCATCAGTAACCACAGCAGTAACTTCGTCCGCATTAATTTCAAATTGGCCCTTCTTAATCGTTTCCAATTGCGCCTCCCTCTCCAAGCGGCTGACCTCCTTCTCTAGCACTCTGACACGGCAGACGTGAGCGTTTAAATCTTTCTCGTGGGCCGATTTCGCCTCCTTGAGTGCAGATTCTTGCTTTAGCTTGACCCTGCGCGCCTCTTCCAATGCCTGTTGCAACATGCGATCTCTTTCTTCGACGGCTACTTCTAAGCTCGTCACGCGAGCTCGCCAGACCGCAATCATCAGGTCGTGCTCTGGGGTTGCCTGTTGCTCGTGGCGACGCCGTGCAGCATGTGTCAAGACTTCTGTGGTCTCCTCTTCCGTGACACTGCTGGTCTGCGTCCATTGGTGTAATTTGCTTGCGCCATCGCAGTCATTTCTTTCGTCCCTCTCGTCTGCATTACCCTTCTCGATTCGCTTCTCACGCCTTCGCGTCTCCTCCAACTCCATGACTTCACCCTTGACCTCTTCCCACGCACGAGCCTTCCACAGCGCTGCCCAGCGCGACACCGCCTCCAAAAGATCGCGTATTTCCGGTGGCAAAATGTCTTCCCCCTCGTCCCCTTCCTCGTCCTCCTCCTGCGACCGAACCTCCCAAGGTCTGTCGTCGCCCCCTAGATCCACATCGCCCCGCCCAATCTCTTCTGTCAGGACACGCAACAGCCTGGCATTTGACCCCAAACGTTCTCTTTCTTCCTGCACCTTCCGTCGCAAACTCTTCAACTCCTCCAAGGCGCTGCTTAAGGGGGGGGGAGACGATAATGTTGGGGCCACTTGTTGAAGCTGGTCGCGCTCCTCCTTTTTCAACGCCTCCATTTCCCGCCTCCAAGTCTGACGCTCCTCCTTCTGCTGCGCGAGCAATGCTTGTTCGCCTTCAATCTGTTGGGCTAGTAGCGACCGGTCCTCCAAGTCGGACTGCGATCGCGTCTTGTCAACCCCTGCAAAAGGCCTCTCTTCGCCTTCTTCCCTTTCCCCTGCCCTCAAGAGCATCGCCCAGTCGGAGGGCATTTCTCTTCCTTCCACGGTCGCAGGGCTCCTTTTCTCTGCTATCCGAGTCCCCCCTACATCTTGGAGACCTAGGTATGACATCTGAGCGCCGTGGGGAGAGGGCGAGCCACTACTCAGATATTGCGCCGCGCCACGACATAGAGCCGACCGCTCTGAGTCTCCACTTTCAAGGGCCGGCGGGCGGAGGGGCGTTTTCATGGCATCAGACATTCCAGATATTTCTGCATGAGCCATTTCTGCTCGCAAACGATCGACTTCTTCTTCAAGGGCCGCGATCTCCACACGATGCTGATTAGCCAGCGCGTCCATCTGCAAAGCTAGGGCCTGCCCCGCATCCGCGCCTCCTCCTGCTCGGCGCTCTGCCTCCAACTCTCCCTCTAGGTTTCGAAGTTGTGTCTGCGCCTCCAACAGGTCTCCGTGCGCCTGCTGCAAGCGGTCTTCCAAGTTCCGCGCCGTGGCCTTGGCTTGTTCCTGAGTAGCTTCCACCGCCAGGCGTCGTCTTTCTTCCTCCCTCTGCTGCCTCTTTGCCCGCTGGATTTCACATTGAATCTCTTCAATGCGTCGCTCCAACATATCCGCTCGTTCTGCTTCCATCTGGGCCTGAGACTCCCACTCTTTCGCCTCTCTCTTGGCGGCACACTCCAGTGCAGCCTTGCTCGCCAGCTGTGAGGCCAGCCGCTTGATTTCTGCTTTCAAGGCCTCCGTTAGAGCATCCACCTCTTTTCTTCCCGCATTCTGCTCCTCCACCAAGCGGATATTGGATCGTTTGGACTCTTCTAACGCTGCTTTCAGCCCATCTACTTCCAGACGCGCCGTCTCCAGCATCTGCCCGCGCAACAACTCCAGCGTTACCGACTTCCGCTCCTCCGCCTCACCACCGTCACTGCCGTGCTGTGTTTGTGCGTGCAACAGTAAATGTTCCTCCAATTCGTGTTGTTTCTTCGCCATGCCTTGTATTTGCGTCAAGAGTTGGCTTTCCTGAGCACGGAGGGCTTGTACTGTGAGACCCAAATGCTTCCTCTCGGCCTCTGAGGCCCTCAGGACCACTGCTAGCTCCGAAACCGTCAGATGCAGCTCGGTAGGATCCGCGGGAAGATGGTCGGGGATAAGGCACTCGGGCGCAAAGGGAGCGGATGGAGACGTCGGCGACGGGAAAGGCCGGCAAGGCGGGGCGTGAAGACCGGTCCAGTCGCCATTGTCTTCCTCCGAATGGTCGTCTCCTACCTTCATGGTCGAAGAAGCCTGCTCAAAAAGTTGTATTCTGGAAGCTTGGAAAATTGTAGATTGGCTCCGTTGCGAAAATCGGCTTGTATCCCTGCCGTAAGGCCCTTTTATGGACGTAAAGGGCGTATTAAATGCTCTCTCATCCTCTTCGTGTCCCTCAGACAAACGTTCTTCACGACAGTCGAATTCGTCATCACGCTCACTGTAATCGCCATCGCCGCTGCTGCTGCTACTGCTGATCATAAAATCAATTTCCACCTCTTCATCACTACATTCGTCCGTCATGGCTTCTGGCGCCGGGGGGGTCGTGAGTAAAGCCTGGCTCTCTCCGCCCCCCTCGGCCACGAATTTGGGTGATGAGCGATTTATTGGGTATTCTACTACGCAATCGCGTAGAGTTGAGACATTTTCGCCTTTTATATCAACATGTGAGCTTTCTTGGCCTTCCCAAGCGTCTGTTTGCTCTCTTTGTTGTGGTCTGTGCTCCTGCTCGGGCTGGCGGGAAGAGACTGTGGAGCTTTCTGAAGACGCGTTTTCAAGCGCATGATGAAGCTCCGCCTTCCGTTCGACATTTTCCTGTGCACCCAGTTCACGTGTCGTCGATTTTACCGATACTTTTTCATTGCCATGGCAATGCATAAGTTCTGTGGGAAGGCGCGGATGTAGCCAGAGATGGTGATGTTAGGTCGTGTTCTTCTTCCGCGAAGCGTCTGAAAAGGTAAAAGGGCATTGATTTTATTTTGGGGGTGTGCACAGACCCAAGCGTTTAGTAAGGCTTGCATTGGATTTTGTTAGCTTCGAGCTAACAAGTAAGGGCCATCATTTCCTTTTCAATGGACGATGGTAGGGCTGGGAGGCACATAGGAAGAAAGTTAGAGATTGCCGCAGCTTTGGCGAGGCACAGCCTGGAGAAGAATTTTGCAAACATTGATCTATCCTGCAAAACCAGAAACCCAAAAAATGCAGCAGGCCAGGGAAGGATACGCTACAACGACCACCGATGGCAAGTATACATCTTGTTGTCATACATCATTTTTTGACTACATGGGCTGCTGCAAATATCTTTTTTACCACCCACAGGGCAAGGGATGATTTTGCAGTCCCAGCACGAATTTAGAATTAGCTGTGCTCATTTGGCCCCCCCCCAAAATTCTCAATTCTTGTCTTATGCTCTCAGCTGTGATATTGAGACTTAGATTGATTCTTCTGCCATGTCAGAGACTAAGAGACCTGCATTGTGGTCACTTCCGATATAAAAATGAATGCACTGAAAGGAAGAATATCATGGATAAAATCAACCGTGTCCTGGAAGTAACTTTCTCCTGAATCCCTCTGACAGCCTTCGGAGGTGTTCTTCACATAAGTCTCGCGTGTCCAGACGTTTGAAACCGTCCTGTGATACTCCTTATTTCTACGATCTGGTTACAGGGTGTGTGCGCGCATGGGAGAACAATTTGGATAACGAGGGCAACTGTACACGTGCAACTTTCGTATACA
>NW_005803109.1:0-939 GCF_000240725.1 Microchloropsis gaditana
TAAACGCACTTGCCCTGATGCTTTAGGACTTGTATGTTCGAAAATACATCTCCCTCCCTCCTTTTCTCCCTTGCCCACCCCCCAGGTTCGTCGCCCACGCTCTGGGCTGGTGGGGGAAAATGGTCATGTTCCGTGACTGGGGCGTGTGCTGGATCCTCTCCTTGGGTTTTGAAGTTTTGGAGTGCACCCTCCAATTCTTGATCCCGGAGTTCAAAGAATGCTGGTGGGACAGCCTGTTGATCGACGTTTTGGGCGCGAATTTGCTGGGGATGGGCGCTGGGTGGCTGACGTTACAGGTGTGGGAGGGAGGGACGTGGGAGAAAAGGAAAGAGAGGATGTCTCGGTCTTTTTCGGAGGGAATCCGCCGAGGGTCGGAGCAAAGGGTTGGGAACCGGTGGAGAACGCTGCATAGGGTGATGGCGCCAGTCGAGGACATAACATTACTCTCCTTCCTGATGCCCATTCGTGCCTAACCCTGTACGCGATCGCCCATCCCTTTCTCTGTTTCGACGGATGCCACCTTTCCATTCTGTGCCCCAGCGGGTGTTTCTCGCACCGACTGGCTTCCTCCCACCCTTTTCCTCCCGCCCCAGGCCTTGGAGACCCACGCCTTCGACTGGTCAGGGACGCAGGACCAACGGGTGGGGCGGGCCCGACGCCTGATTCAGCGCCTGTCGCCCTATTCCTTCACGCGGTAAGGAGGGAAGTTTCGAATGCCAAAAGGTTGGGGGGGAAGGACGCGGGACATGTCATGAGGGCATTAAAGCTGGCTCCATTTGCGGCGGACGCGCATCGATATGGAAAGGCTGGGCGAGTGTTGTGGAGAATTGCGGCACAAACTCTGCGTTGAAAATTCCTTCCACATGCTTTCTTGGTTTTGGTTTTTGGATACAGATAAGGAAGGAATCTCCTGATCTTTCCCTCCCTCCCTCCCTCCCT
>NW_005803109.1:3732-3936 GCF_000240725.1 Microchloropsis gaditana
AGGGAGGGAGGGGGGGTTTGAAACAGGGCGACTCATGAGGTTGCACGGGCATGGAAAGGGGAGGGTTCCGATACAGGAGACGGAAAAAGGAAGGAGGAATGGACAGAAATGAACGAGCCAAGAGACCGAACAACCTGAGCATGGAAGCAAAAAGCGATCTAAAGGAAGAACCAGGGTAGAAAGGACGACGGGAGGGAGGGAGGG
>NW_005803109.1:4244-7629 GCF_000240725.1 Microchloropsis gaditana
TTCTTGCAATCCATGATCGGTGCGCCGGACATGCCACGAAGCTTTTTGATCAGGTCCATGGGAACTTCCACAGCCTCGGCCGCCATGCGTAGGACGGTCGCTGATGCTGGCTTGGAGGACGGGAAGGAGGCAGGAGGGAGGAACGCAGTGGCCTGCTGCAAGACCAGGCCTACGGCCGCACAGAGAAGGCTTGTAGTTACGCGCATACTGGTTCGAACGCTCTGAGGGTATCACGGGTGCCACGTCGGGAAAAGGGTGTCAGAGGCTGATGAGCTGGCTGCAGACTTCATCATGGGTGAGGCGTCCATGCTCCTGGCTCACGCACACCCAACAAAGAACACCCCCTCCTGGTACATTTTAGGCACGCATATGCCTAAGTGTTCGACTGACATGGATAACAAGGCAAAAACGCTGCGGGATTACATTAATTTTATTCAAGTTCAAGGGCTCAGAGCGGAGAGGTAGAACGCCGTATGTGGTTGCGGCGAGTGGAGGGGTAGGGGCAGCACCACTGAGCACTTCTTCAAACACCTCCAAACAACGTCCAACTGTCCCAAAACACACAAGTCACCATTATTTGAAAAGCCACAGACATAGTTACCACTCACGACACGGCCACGGCTCGGCGCCTGGGCGTGCACCACGATGAATGTTAGGTAGCAGGGCCTAGGTCCAACCTGGATGACGAACGCGCGAGAGATCGGAAAAGATACCACGCCCATCTTTCCACAGATCGAAGCCAAAAGCCTCGGAAATGCGCGCAGGTCAATTCGCGGATGTAGAATATGAAGTGTTTGTAACGTTTTTCCCCTAGACTTAAGGCATGTTTATATGTTTTTAATGCCATTTTCCTGTTTTTTGGCAGCACTGAGACTCAGAGCAGGTCGTTCCAGGACCGTTTCGATCCCGTAAATGAAAATAAAATAACATAATGTAGGAATCCACAGGACACCATCAACGTATATAACTACTGTGCAAGGGCTTACAAAGTGCACAAATAAATTTGGTAAGGGATAAATTCGAAATTATTCATTGCTTCATAAACCGTAGCGTCGCATTTTTTTTTCACGTTACAGGATTTAGGCTCTGAGGAGGTACAACAGAGGTAGACACAACAACACAGGCGGTGCGAAAAGGGGTATTATCGAAGTCCTATTCTAGAAACGCTTCGGTACATCATGCATGGAGTATGCAGCGCCCACCTTTTCATAAATTTCGTTTTGATATAGAAATTTAATGTTTTATACGCATGTTCTATTTCCTTCGAATGATCGCGTATACTTGAGCTTTGCAAATACCGCGTATGGTGTTTCTTTTTCGTTTAGCAACAAGAATGTCGAATCCAGCCGACCCTGCTTAACAGGCGTACAATCATCTACTTGATGAAACTTGCTCGGCCTGGGCTTTCTGTTTTCAATAGCTGGGGCCATTACGATAATGAAGGTGCATAGACACGAGGATGTCTTATCTAGGAATTTTCACGACGCGTGCTCGGATAGATGTACCATCTACCGCCGTCATATTATTACCACGACTGAATGCGCCTTGCCCCAACTGTCCCAGTCGCGAAGGAACGGCCACAAGACCGCTGCCCTCCTGATTCTTGAGAAATATGATACTAGCCTCCCCTGTACTGATCGTGGTAAATCGAAGATTCCGTCGATGAATGACAGATACATGAAAAAAGCTTGTCATAGTTTCGAAATAAGCATACAGAGGACAGGTGATTGACTATTGATACCCGATAATTGTCCCCTGAAAGCACTTGTTGTCCAACTCTTTTCTTGGCGAACCGGCGACACCAGAGAATCTCAACGGAAGAAATCTGGGATTCGCGTCCAATTTCTTGACTTTTGCTACGCTTTTGAAGCATCGCGCTACGAGAGACGGCTCACCATGATTGTCACACGACCCATATCGTCTATCTGAGGGTTTTTCCTGAAAAGGAGTTGCATATCGAAGGTATATCGCCCTGTGCAGGAATTCGACCCAATTGTACGCATCGCTGAGGAGGAAATATGTCAAGTTTCTCGCCTCGATGCTCGGAAACCTTCCTGTCTCATTTCACCGAATTTCTGCGCGCATTTTTACCACAGTGACGCTAGCAAGCAGGACAAGGATTGGAGTGGCGGGTGGAGTTGGCATCGTTGCGCATCGCGAGCATTGGTAGCCTTAAGCCCTGTTGATCGACGGACTGTTTGGGCGAGTGAGGGAAATATCGAGCAGAGACAGACCCTCTTTTCCCACCAACTTCCTTTCCGCCTTCCTTTGTTTCGAAACTCTTTGCAAACGTGATTGTTTGTCGCCATTCTCGATGCTTCGCTCGTGGAAACCCTATCCGCTCACTTCGCCCGCTTATCCTGCCGCTCTAAACCCTCCCCCCTCGATGTGATAGACCGCTCCTGCAATGGCCCGCACGCGAGCAACCGCGGCGTCTTCCTCCCCCTCTCCTTCCCCTACCGCCACTACCTCCTCCTCTTCCTCCAGCCGTGAAGAAACCCGGAGAAGACAGGCCACCTGCACGGAAAAAATGCCTCACGGTCATGGACGCCATTCCCTCCCTCCTTCCGCCCTTCCCCTTGCCCCTCCTCTTCCCCCCTACGGGCCGAACCAGTTCCGGGCACATGTTGATTTCGTGGAGAGGCCCCGCCAGCTATTAATCCTAGGAGGTAGGGAGGAGGGTGAAGATGAGGTAGGGAAGGAGGGGAATACCATGCAAATGGAGGACTGACAGGCAGTGGAGACATCAGGGAAGCCGAAAGGGATCACGAAAAAGCGGAGAATTCGTGCCTGGCTTCGTGATTGGGCGGGCAGGAGGAGGGACAGGATCGTGGGCAGACGGAGGAGACCTGTATAATCTCATACTTTCCTTGTCCCTCTGTGACCTTTTCTTTCCGCCCTTTCTCCCCCATGCAGGGATGATCATGGTGATGATGTATGCGGGCTACGCCCACCACTCGCCCACGCCCGAGTAGGAAGGGAGGAAGGGAGGGAGGAAGGGAGGAGGGAGGTCGGGAGGGAAGGAAAGCTCAGGTAAAAGGCAGAAGAAGAAGAAGGTTCTCTGTCAGCACTTGGTCAAACAGCTGACATCAGGTCGAGCTTCTGATCCCCTCCCTCCCTCCCTCCCTCCCTTCCTTCCTTCCTTCCTTCCTTCCTTCCTCCCTCCACCCGCAGGGGAAACATTCGGATGGCCCTCTTCGCCATCGCCTTCATCTTCCTCACCCACTGCTTCCTTCAGTGTCGGGACTCGGTTTTGATTCGGCCGCACCCTGGGGTCTGGCGGGTGGTTCACGGGATCGGCATGCTCTACCTGATGTGCCTGGGCGTGGTGATGGGTGAGGCCATGAGGGAGGAAGGCCAAGGGAAGGAGGGAGGGAGGGAGGGA
>NW_005803109.1:7639-9492 GCF_000240725.1 Microchloropsis gaditana
GAAAGATGCGAGCACGGGGCGACCGTAAACGAATTGGGAAGAAACGCCGCCACGAGCACGCTTTCTCAGCATTCTATGTGACGGGAGAGACGGACATAAATCCTGCCCTGAAGGGAAACTCCGTCGCCTGTGCTGTCTTCGTCCGTCAAAAGCACCCACCACCCCGGCATTACTCCGTGTTTCTGGTCGTGAAACAGCAAACAAAGCTCGCACGACCAAGCTAACGCCAGCTGCGGTCCTCTCTCCGTGTGTCGTGACTATCCTTTTCGCTGGATATCCTGCCCTTTTCATCACCGAGTGACCGGCGCTCTTGGGCAGCATGACAACCTGTATTTAAAAATGGAAAGAAAAGCATCTTTAAGACATGCACGAGCGAACTCGGGTATGAAAAGACGTGCACACGCTGAAGAATTCCCTGTACGTCTTCGCAAAAACGCGTTTTAACACTCATTTTCACGATGGACGTGCTACATGGTGATCTGGCATGCGGGGCGGGAGGGGGAGACGCTGGGAATGGGGGGAAATGTCACCCCGTTCCCCCTTTGACACTGCGTAGACCCCCCTACATGACCCAAGGACACCCAAACGTCCTCGGACGGCCTAAGGTGCTTTCTGTATGTCACGCTGGAGTCAAGGAAAAACGCCAAGCCGACATAATGCCCTCTGCGAACGTCGCAGCCTCCCAGCTGGCTGGATACGCATAATGGCATATCCCGCCCCCCGCCCCGAATTACGAAAAAAACACCAGCCGTAAGACACGTCGTCCCTCGAAATGCGCCCCTTAGACCCCTGCCTGAGAAACGGGATTGATACCATGGCCGGGCGAAGGCATCGCCTGTGTCTGGGTTAGCGACATTTGGCACGTCTTCCCACGTCCCTGAATACGCCGTTGTCTCTGGCGTCCTCTTTACGGTCCTTCCCCCGACCAGAAGATCGAGGTAAAGGCCCCGCGACACGCGCATCGAAAGGCCTCCTTGCCTTCCGTCGTGCTGGCACCGCACAATCGTGTCGCGGGCGTGGGGACGTGCTGGTTGGGTGGGCCGTACGGCCGTGGTGGCGTTAAAGGAAGGGGTCACGAGGGGGGGGACGAGGACGCAGCGGGAAAAATGTGCTCCCGATGACCCTCCCTCTTTCCTTCCTGCGTCGTTTTCCCTCTTTGCCCTGTATGCCCTTCATTTTGCGTCGATCGCGTTCTCTTACGCCAGTCTTTGGCACCCGCTTGCCACATTTGCACGGTTCCCACAGGACACGGAGAAGAAAAAGATGACGGCTCTCTTAAAATTTGAGCCGGCGGACCGCATTGTCATCAATTTGTCGTCGCAAGAGTCGGCGCGGACAGTCATCCACGTCCAGAACACGAGTACGTAGTCCAGACGAGTGGGGGAAGGGACAAAGTGGAGGGCTTTTGGGTTTTGTGAAGCAATGCTGGGTTCACAAGGAGTAAGGGAGGGCAATCTGCGGGTTGGATGTAGGGGATGAGATATCACCCGCCCTGCATGCACCCTTGCAATGGTCCCTCTGTCACCACTGACGGTAAAGGTCCCTGTCGTAGTTGATTGGCGATGGCTATGCTCTGTTCCTGCGAACTCACACGCCCCTCTTCTTTGCCTCAGGCTCCCAGCCTGTGGCCTTCAAAGTGAAGACCACACAGCCCAAGCGATACCTCGTCAAACCCAACCAAGGTAACCTTCTTCTTTTTTCTCATTAATTAGCCTCACTCTCAAGTGTCTTGGGCTATTTCCCCCCTCTGTTGGCTTGTTTGTGTGGCTGCACGTTCTCGGCTTGTGGCCCTGTCTGGCAAACTCATCCCCCTCCCTCCCTCCCTCCCCCCCCGCTTTCCTGGTTATTCCCCT
>NW_005803109.1:11337-11537 GCF_000240725.1 Microchloropsis gaditana
ACCTGCGCGAGCTTCTCGCCCGTGGCGTCCGTCTCAATGCCAACCAGGGCACCAGCCTGAGCAAGGGAGGGGAGGGGAAGGATGAGAGGACGGGCACGCCATTTCCGCTCGGCGTGACATGAATAAAGAGTGAAGAACAAACAAGAGCTACGTACGGGGCGAGAGAGGGGGGGAGGGAGGGCAGTAGGGCAGGAGGGAGG
>NW_005803108.1:0-785 GCF_000240725.1 Microchloropsis gaditana
GAACCAAACGAGCGCATCAGATTCCGACTGGCAGGACGTTGTTTTCGGGGGAGACAAATTTATTGCTTGTGCAAACCAAGGGACGTGGAAACTCATGGTGAGCATCGTAGCCTGAGGTACCGCCAATCCGCAAGCATCCTCACCTCCTTATTACGGATGGGTCAGAGCCCCTCTCTGTTGACAAATCTACGCGAACGGGTCTCCCTCTCTAAGTTGTCTTATAATTTATATTTTTACTATTTCCCCTTCCAAAACTCACCTACAGAGTTTATCTTCAAGCGTGTGATCCCCCCTCGATGTACATGTACTTGTCAAACCCCCTACTCGCGATTTCTCATTCCCACTATCTATTAGAGTGATATGAGAGAAGTTGTGAGCCAAACTACAAAGAATAACGGTCTTGACATTATTTTCCTCGACCTCGATAATTCCCGACACACATCCCTGTTCATGAGCTTTTCTTTGTCGATTCTATGTCGCAAAAGTAATAAAGCGGTGTAGCCCTAGGAGCAAACTTGTTAGACAAAGACATATCTACGGCAAAACTCCATGATGCGATTTAATGTAGGGTTAAGGTCCCATCTGTCTGCGCCAGAAACTTAACTGCAGGCAGCGGAGAGGGGCATGTGCGGAGACTGTCAACCAAGGTCGCATCAGCAGCAAGAGGATAGAAACAAATGCGATATTCACACCCGCCACATACTTACGCTACCGTGGCTGTTTTCTTTAGTGTCACAAGATATGGAGCGAGAGGGTGGAGGTGGGATAGAGGAAGCGGGGGGGGG
>NW_005803108.1:795-11533 GCF_000240725.1 Microchloropsis gaditana
GCCCTGTAGTTACCTCACGTCGAGCGGTGCTCTCAAAAGACAGAGCAACAGCGCTTGGGTCGTGATTGACCCATCCTTGAAGCTCCGCCAAATGTTGAACATAGTCCTCTGGATCTGCCATGAGGAATAAGGTCTCAAACCATAATTTGGCTAAATCCAAATCCCGGTCGTCAAGCAAGATTGAGCTTGCGGCTTTGATATACCGATATGCGCACGGATTGGTCGGGTTCAGAACGAGGGCTAGGCGGGCCCAAGCAGCTAATTGGCGCGCCGAGAAAGGGCTGTTCTTTGAAATTTCCCAGGCAAACGCACAATTCTCTCGACGCAGTTGCCTTCCTTCAACATGGCCCATCCTTACTCTGATACCCTTGCCGCGATGCTGTGTCAACGGTTGTCGCTGTGAAGCCAGCGCTACATAGGAGAGCTCCTTTACCTCGTCCTCGTCATCGGAATCAGCCATCAGGTCATCCTCATCTCTGTAGGTTGAATTTAAATGGCGATATTTAAACGATGAAGATGTTTCTCCATCACTCAAATACCCTCCTTCCTCGTCTGCTTCCCCACGTGCAATATCAGTTTCATCGTAGCTGTTTCCATGTATTACCTCTCCCGACCCTTCAGGAAGTATTAGGCTCAACGCTTCATCAATACGGCTCCGGAAAAAACGCAACACGTCGTGTGCTCCTCTGGGCAGCTTTTCCTCTCCAAACAGCCCTCCACCCAGGCCCTCGGTACTTTCTACCCACAAGCCAGTCTTCTCTAAGCCCCCCACACCATCGATCGCGAAAGTAAGAGGCAACTCCTCAAGAAGAGACCTAGACACGTCGAGCACCAAGGTTCCCGCTTCTGCCACTGCCCCTGGAACCGCCTTCTCTCCAAACCCTTCAGCTTCTTCCCTAAGTCCTCGCTGACTGCGTGACAGCCCCTCGCATTTTCCCATGCCAGGCCACGATAGGTAATGTAAGCAATCTTGCATTCTTCCCAGTAATTCTTCAACTCTTGTAGTCATGAGAACTACACGTGAACAGTCAGAAGGCTGTTCATCCTCAACAGCGTCCAAAGAATCGTTTTCGTCCTTTAGCTCACCTGCTTCAACCGTTGCCTCATCCACTCTCACGGCCAAGAGAAGAAAAAGCGTTTCTATCAATAAATAGCAGGAAATATGCACACCGTCAATATTTGAAGCGATCGAAGTATTTTTGACTTGAGCCTGGGTGTTCGTGGAAGCCATACATTCACGACTGAAAGATCCCTTTTGCGCGCTGCTTCCAAACAGTAAGGAGCGTATTGCTTCTGTCCAGGCCTCCACATGTCGTACAGCACGCACTGCAACTCTATTCATTTGGACTGCCCTCGCATCACCGAGAATATCATTTTCCTCAAATCTCCGCCCGTGGCATCGGCGTCGCAAAGGGTGTCCGCCTGCAGAACAGAGCTTGGCTGTCTTAGTAGAGGCACTAGGCACCGTAATACCCCGTAGATCAGGACTGAAGCCTCGAGTAGGAGTTGTGGAATATCCTGTAGCGGCTGCTTTTGTTGAGGCCATACCAGACGTGGAGAAAGTCGCTCCCGTTTGAAACGTTGTCCCTGCGTCATCGATACTCCTTGTCAGGTCTCGCCATAGATTGCGCTCTCCGTGGATGCAAAAGAAATGTCGAATAGTCCCACTCTCATCGAGACTACTCCCTCCTTCGGCTTCAGTGTGACTTCCTAACGACCGAGCCTTGCGCCGCCTCCCTTCTTCTTCCGCAAGCACTCGCCAGGGACTCGAGAGAGACCACCTCAGTTTTCCGACGGCAAATGACGACTCCACTGTCCAGGGTAACGCACAATTTTCTGCTTGCGTACCGTCCTCATCAGTCACCGTGCGCAGTCGATAGCGAGAAGCCCCAATTAAGTCCACCAATGCTGCCATAGCCCGAGCAATAGCTCGACACCGATCTATGATCGAAGCATGCGATCGGAAGAGCTGAAGGCTAAGAAATCCCATTAAAAAATCGCTCACGCGCTCCGCGCGACTTCGAGCCTGAGGTAGCATCATCTGCCTTTTCCTGAGCAGGTTCTCATTTTCTTCACTGCTCTCTCCATTTCCACGTACCCCACCATTTGAAAGGTGGGCGTGGTCCAAAAAAACACATGGCACACTCGTACTGACTACACCCGTGGACCCAAAAAAAACTGAGGCTATACTATCATGGCCGTCCGATATCTCCCCCCGCTGTAGCAAAGCATGCAACAAATTTATGGCACTCAAAGAGTCCTGCACGCTTTGAAACGCCGGCAATCTCCACAGTAGGTCTTGATTTCTCGCTAGTGTAGCCTCGCTTAGGAGAATAGGGTGGCTTACCAGTTTGATTAGCAGTCGGAGAACGCCGTCACCCAGTCCTACCCGTTGAGAATCTAGACGGCCTGTAGCTGACCAGCATTTCAGATCAGGACGGAGGATGGTATGGAGGACTCGACCCCAAGCAGCACCGAGCTGGGCCGACGGGAATACCGGCATCGGGCGGCGAGTGCAGACGTGAGCCAGTGCGAGCAATGCCACCAAGGTCCACAGGAGAAGCACACTTTCCCGTCGTGATACCAACAGGTTCTCCAGTACGCCTACAAGCTCCACAAAGCCCTCTCCTTCGACAGTCTCGCAAAGCACCCAGAGCTCTCCGCCCGAAGGCAAGTTCTCCAAGACGGCGGCCAAAAGTTGCAAGTGAGCCAGAATGACACTCACCCTCGCGCCCCCAGAGCCAACCCCCCCGTCTACTCGATCTTGAGTGCCCTTGACGGTGGGCTGTGAGCCTGGATTTTGAGTAGCTAGGCTCGCATCGGCCTGTCCGTGTGACCTCACTTGGTCGCCATCCGAGAAACCCGCCCGACAACCTGCCTGCACACGTCTCCCAAGCCTGGCACTATCCTCCCTGCTGCCCACGTTCCCCTTCGAAGCCATGCGCAAGACGTGGTATATGCGGCCCATGGGGTCCTCCTTGACCGGATCCGAGCCCGATCCGGCCTCCCGAGCTATCGAGCTAACCCCGGCTTCCCCCCTGCTGCTCGCCAGCCGCTGCCGTTTCCGCATCTGCCCCGGTCCACGCATTCTTCCACCCCCTTGATCCCCATCCAAACATTCCTCTCCGCGCAAGACCTCTGTCTCACCACCTCCGCGTGCCTTCTCTCCACTCTCAACGGCCACACTTGTTCCGGGGGGCTCCTGCCCGTCCACGCACGTCACTCTCAAAGCCCGTATCGCGAACAAAACCTCCGCTGCCAGGACCAGACTCAAACGCCCTCGATACTCCAACGGCACCCAGGTTTCCTCTCTACCCTTCTTCCCGCCAGCACCGTGCGCCCGCACGTGCTGGCCGGCATTGACCAGACAGTCCTGCACAACCACCTCCCATACGTTGTCGAGATTGTGCGCCATGTAATCGCCAGCATCCAGAAGCCACGGGTGTGCAAAAGCGAGCCGAGCGCGGGCTAGATGGAGTTGGAGGCGGACGTGTTCGAAGAAGGTGGGAATCTTGGAGGCCCGCAGATTGGGCAAGCACTGGAGTGCCAGGCTCAGGACCGCCTCGCCGTAGCTCATATCTTGGTCGTGGCCGCCCATGGCCAAGTGGGGGGCGCAATCTACGCCGTACTTGAGGAGCAAGGCATTTATGGTGGCCAGCACTTCCTCTGCCACGTCCGGGAAGGCGTTGACACCGGCTTTGCGGGCCTCGGCGATCCCGTGCCGCCCCGCCCACCTGCCCGCGAAGCGCACCACGCCCCGCAAAAATGATTCCCTTCCGCCCGATCTGTCGCCCTCGAGGACAAAGTCTCGGCGATAGTTGGCTATCAGATTCGCGAGTGACCGCGCGCGGGAGATGGAGGTCTGGTCCAACCCATTTCTCTCATCGTCCTCCTCCAAAGAGCGCATCAATCTTTGCATGCATCGCTCTGCTAGGCCCCGACTCATGCCCTCGCAATATTTGGCCTCTTTCAGCAATATTTCTAGCAGTTGTAAGGCACTCCCAACTGTAGCCTCCTGGTCCATCCGCAGCAGGGCATCCGTGACGAGAGCCTCGACAAGGGGAACTAGGGGCCATGCCCCTTCCCGGAGTGGGGCCCGTCGGACAACCGACACCAGGAAGAGCCCAACGTCCTCTTGTTGCGCACGCTTTTGTTTGTTGCTCCGTCCTTCATGCTTGACATACATGAGAGTTGACCACACTACCTCCTCCCATCGCCCTTTTTTCGTTAAGGCAGCGGCGCGTTTGGAGTCCGATACAGTCTCTGTAATAAAGCGGATTGCCTCTTTCTTATCCGTTATACGAGATCCCGACTGAGATAGCGTGCACAGCGCCACGCTTAATGATGAGATGGCCATGGCTTTACGATTACTCTTCATGGCTCCTGTGTTATTTTAGGCGGGGTGCGTATATTTCGTGAGAGCTGAAGGTAGAGCCGCTGGGGGCACTGTTTGGCGATGTGTAAGCACCTGTTGAAGAAAGCCTTTTTGGGGGGAGAAATGTTAGGAAAATCGCGAACAAGGACTGATGCCAGGTTGTATGGCAATAAAAGTATAGAAATACAGGACTCTAGTTGTTTTCATCCTGTAAATCGTTACTACAGAGTATGATTTTAGGTGCTCGTTCAAGAAAGTTGTTGGATAGAGGAGGTTCAGCCACCGTGCGTCCGCAAAAAGGACCATGGAAGTGGTACGTCCCCGACATGTGGCTATATTGCGGGCCAGTTTGCCATCAATCATATTCATCAACAAAATATGATTGGTTTGCGTGGTGAACTTGCCCCGCAAAGTGGTGGACAGACGTACCAATAAAACGATGGAAACCAGGTAGAAATTGACAATTCCTACAACTGCTGTGCATTTCCACCTTAACACCGTCTACAAAAGCGTTTGTAAAATTTCATTGGGCATTATATTCGTCATGAGTTGGATTTTTCATATCTACAGAGTCTTTCGACAATATATGTACCCCGAAATTTAGAACTTGTTAAGGCTTACAGCCGAAACAAGAAAAGAGAGCACAGACCCCGCGCTCAGACCAGCCGTCATCAACAGAACCATCACGTTCCCACCTCGCTCTGCCTGATCTACGGTCAGCTGTGCAGGCCCTCGCATCATAGCTAAAGATGAGAGATAGCCGTTGCTGAGCGAAAAGAAAAGCATGAAGAGCATTGGCCACCAGTCCGCCGCAAAGACTATAGGAAATGCTGAGTCGTCTACGTTGCAGAGCAAGAAAAGCGGCAAGAATACTACCCTGGCCGCTGCATAGAAGCTCAATCGGTGAGCGGGCACAAGAAAGGGCGAGGGGAGGTGGCCGGCGAGGGTGCGACCTCCCCAGTCGCCCAGATTGAAGAGAAGGAACTGGAAGGGGACGAAAGCTTGGTCATAAAAGACCCCTCTGCCTTGGCAGCGTCGCACAGAGACGATGTGTACCGTGGTGGATGGAAAGAGGGCCAGGGTGATGGAAAAAACGAGGAAGACTGCCAGGCCTGGAGACCCAAGGCGGCGAAGAAGAACGAGAAATGACACGTGCTGGTGCGTGCGCACAGAGCTTTTTATGTCGTGCAGTGTGGTGTTCCCCCACGACTCTGACTCCTCATTGCCGTCACCTCGCTCGTCCTCTCCATGGGCGCTCAAGAGTGACAAGGACGAATCCACACGGGACAGGAGAGCGCAGGGGTCCGTGTTGGGCAGCACCCCCACGAGACCAACACTGCTCTCCTCGTCGCTGGCTTCCTCCCCTTGTTCCCCATCGACACCGACCGCTTCCTTATCCGCAGCCCCCTCTCCTCCGGCTCCGGAACGCACCGCCATCGGCAGGGCACGGAGGCCGCTCTCCACGACTGACGCGTCATCGCCTTTGCCGCTCCCACTCCTGTTGCCGCCAAGCCCCAAGGTCGCTTTGGACCCTCCACCCGCTGCTCCTCTGGGGCTGTGGACGTGGCGCTTGTTATAGCCCACAAAGAACTGCGCCAAAGGCAAGCGCTCCAGGTAAAGGAAGGAGACGATGCAGACCCCCAATATGACCACGGCCGTCCCGAAGTACGCCAAGGCGTGGTAGTCGATCTCCTGGTAAGCCGAGCAGGCCGCCATTTGCTCTCCTTGTCCGGGTCCCTCCTCCGTCAGATGCACACCAGCGCAGGCACCGTTGGCTCGGCTGCTCGCGGCTGTGGCCAAGCCTGCTGCGGCCACGATGAGGCCAGCGAGCCCCTGTCCCGCCATCATGGCTTGCGTGTATCGGGGGGGGAAGGCCGCCGCATAGCCGAAGATCGCCGCCTGGAGGACAGAGGTGCAGAAGCCGCAGAGTGCCACGCTTAAGGCAGTGAAGCTGAACATTCCGTCCCGGGAGGCATCTTTGACGAGAACCAATACCGCGGTGGCAGCGAATATCGAGAGTAGAAGAGCGAGCGGCAGGACGATCCGAAAGGTGATGCTGCACTTACCGGCAGTTTTGGCATACCGCACGAGCAAGCTTTGGAACAGCAAGTTGGTTGCCATGAACGTGAGAGAAAAGACTGCCCGCGAAGAAGATAGACAGACAGGAGGGGACGTGAGCGCGAGCGCGAGGGCACGACAGGCCATTATCCATGGTGAGCACTTACGCAAATTGGGACAAATAAAAAAAGCAACATTATTGTAATGAGAACTAGCATGCTACTAAGACGCACAATTTTCAAAGTCATGCTGCCTATTCGTCCCACAGAAACGCTGCGCAAAATAAGGCGCGGCGGTAATGAAGGCTGTCGTGAGGGTACCGAGATGTCTTTAGGTGCCGTGATCTAGAGATTTGATGGAAATTATGAAGCAATTCAAACACCCCAGTAAATTTCGATCAATACTCTTGAAAGTCTGATACGTACCGTTCCAAGGGTATAGCTGAGCGATTCCATTCAGGTAAAATATAACTAGTGGCGAAAATTGAGTGAGGTTAAGATTGAATTTCAGGAGAACTCCTCTGGGCACAGTGACGACCGTCATGCATTCCGGAAAAGAAAAAATGTGTCGATTGATGGCACGACATGGATGATTTTCCAGGAGCTATGGTTCCAACCCTGGGTTCTAAAACCCAACGGGCACATTTCTTCTAGTATACTAGACCTGTCCATGCCGTCACGTACCATATGCTACGTTGTAACGATCAGATGGGACCATTTCTTGCTTCTTTTCGCCCTGTAAAAGGGCCGCCTGCATGTATTTGTAAGGCTGGCTACACGGCAGGCCGGGTTCTGTCCGGACGGGGGATAGTAATTCGCCTGCAGGGCCCTTAGAAACCACGCTACAAGAAATCAATCTCCTCCAATAATATCGGTGAGGAGTAGAAGAAGCCAAAGTCGTCCACACCCGCGACCCTGTTGATCATGCCGCGATGAATTCGGAGCCAGTGTGTGCTGCAAAGTTGAGAAATAGCACATTAGTTTGCCTAGTCTTCTATACCTGGGTCTGTCGCCGAAGCGCGAGAGCAACATCTTGTTGTCAACTCGCGACATCAGAAAGTTTTCGGTGCGCATCAAACTACCGCTCACAAAATAGTTCCTGAGTTAGTATAATATCACGTAAACGAATGGTAGGGTGGCAAAAACTGCCCCTAATGTATTAATCGTGTTGAGAGCACAATTAGCAGTCTCTTGCAAGGAACGTGGCCCTCATTAATTTCTTGCCTTGGCCAGAAACCTGATTCGTCATGGTTAGGATTAGGGCTAGGGTTAGGCTAAAGGCTAGGATAAAAGATAGGATCAGAGAAGGGGCTAAACTTAGAATAAGAGAACTTGTTTAGCATAAGGGATGGTGACGGATGCCGTCTTTCCCTCTTCCGCTTGTGCCACCATCTCAAACCTGTCTTGGCATGACCTGGAGATCAAAGGTAGCTTCTGAAAGGGGGACAGGGAGGGAAAGGGAGAGGCTAAAGAGCGAAAAAGTACCATCGACGACAACAAGTACGGTAGGGAGGGAAGGAGGGAAGGAGGGAGGGAAGGAGGGAAGGAGGGAGAGAGAGCAATCACATTCAGGTGAGATCTTAAGACGTTTGTCAAAGGTGACGTCTAATCTGCATGTGGCCACCCATTTTCTCGTTGCTCTTCTCCTCCCTCCCTCCCTCCCTTTCTTTCGTCCTCCTTGTCACCCTCCTGTCCCCCCTTCCTAAGTTTCTTCTTTTCACCCTTATTATTATCTTCCTACCTCCTCGTAGGCCTGCTCTCGATCCTCTCCTCCGTTTGCGGGCTCTTCTCTCTTTTTTTTGACGGGAAGCTAAAATAATAGGTCTCCGTGGGGGATACTACGGCTAGTCTTCCCTCCCGCCCTCCCCTCCTTTCCTTCCCCTCGCCCTTCTCTCTTTTCCCTCCTGGAATGGAGGGAGATCGAGAGGGCCTCAAAAAGAAGAGAGGGATGCATAAGAAAAGGAACCGAGACGTTTTTATGGAGTTGCACGCTCGATCTGGCTCCCAGGGGAGAGATCAAGCGACTATCTTTTCAAGGTACGCATTTTGGCTCTGCTTGCATCCGATGATTAAGGAAGAATGAAACTTGTGTCTGCGACGCAGAAAAGGTCGTTTTGTTGGCATGGTCACTCTCGGCTTCTCTTGTACTCTCCTTTGCAACCATCGTTCAGGCCTTGGGAGGCTGCAATGTTTCCAACGATCTTTGCGAGGAAAGAGGGGTCAAGATGAATACTAATTGCAGGAAGAGGAGAGAAGAAGATGATGAGAAATGAGCGATGTAGGCGCTGAAGTTAGCGAAGTGATTGACGTAAGAAATTGAAGTTGAGAGGCAGGGTGTTTCTATGTAGCAATAAGGAAAAGATGAGAGAGGTAGGATGTTGTACGAGGAAGGAGTTGCTTTTGTATCATCAAATCCAAAGGAGGGGTACGCCGCTTTCGTATCAAGGTGAAGGCTGACAATTGTGCCCCTGAGATGTTGGCGGTGGACGCTTTCGCTTACCTAGTGAATGCTACAGACGCCTCATGCATCACGCCGCTGGCCAACCGCCATCGTAGAAGTGCGATACTCGAAACTCAAAAAAGCCGCGACTTGCGCGCCAACTTCAGCACCTACCGTCAATCCTACTCAGCCTTTTGTGCTCCTTGGTGAGGGCCAGCGGTTCTCTCAAGGGGGGTGCCTGGCCCCCTTCAGGACCGTCGTCTGTCGGTGCATCCGGGAATCAACAGGCATGGAGGCATCATAGCTCTCAGCCAAGATGGAGACCGATACCTGCAGTCAATCGTTACCCCGGAGGCTTGCTATGAATATTGCTCGCTGAACGGGGGCGAAGAAGCACCGTTCCTCTTCACCTGGAATACCGTGACCAGTCAGTGCTTCTGCTGCATTCGAGTGTGCACACCCCTGATCTTCGATCCCGATTTCAACGTGTACGAAGCGCTCTCGCCTAAAACGTCTTCTCCGACTACCATTCCTACTGTGATGCCGACCACGTCGTCCACTGGCACGCCCACTGTCAAGCCTACTGGGAAACCTACTGCGTCGCCTACTACAAGCCCCACTGTCACGCCGACTGGGACACCCACTGCGTCGCCTACTGCCCGGCCCACTGCCACGCCGACTGGGACACCCACTGCCCACCCACTGCCACACCCACTGTGTCGCCCATTACCTCTCCCACTTCCTTGACTACTGCGATGCCCACGGCCTACCCCACTGTCACGCCTACTGGAATGCCTACTCGCTCGCCAACTGAGACACCCACTGCGACGCCCACAGCGACACCCACTGCGTCGCCTACTACGTCGCCCACTCACTCGCCATCTGCAACGCCCACTGCCACGCCTACTGCGACGCCCACAGGCACACCAACTTCCACGCCTACAATGTCGCCGACCGCCACGCCAACTGCCGCGCCCACTGCGTCGCCCACTGCGTTGCCCACTCCCTTCCCAACCCCCTCACCTACTGCCACGCCCCGCCGGCGCCTGGTCCTGGATCATCGTGGGACAGTATTTTCACAAGCACTGGGAACCTCAATGCTGTTGCCTACCACGACGGAACGTACGTCGCCGTCGATGTGGGATTCCCTACGATTTCAAGCATTGCATTCAGCAATGACGATGGGGCAACTTGGAGTCAGACACAGACCGTCCCAACTTCTAGCGCATACACTGGCATCGGCTATGGCGATTCAAAATGGGTCGCTGTCGGATTTACAACGACATGGGTCATAACCAGTGTAGATGCGAATACGTGGATCGCTCACAGACGTCTGGGGAGGAGACGTTTTGGAGGTCAGTCACATACGGCAACAGTCTCTTTGTGGCAGTGGCAACCGGCAAGGTTATGACAAGATCTGATGGCGAGAGCTGGACGTCTAGAACAGCCGCTGCAAATTCGGGTTGGTGGGACGTCACGTTTGGGGGTAGTCTCTTCGTCGCCGTCGCCAGTGCCACTTCTGGCACTCTGGTGATGACAAGCTCAGACGGCATTAGCTGGTCGAGTCAAACTGCTGCGGCGATCAACGAATGGCAAAGTGTGACCTACGCAGAAAACTTGTTCGTAGCCGTGAGCAGTACTGGTACCATCAACACCCGCGTCATGACAAGCCCGGATGGCAGTGTATGGACCTCAAGAGCGAGCGCCAGTGATAATGAATGGCGAGGCGTGACATGGGGAAACGGGACGTTTGTGGCAGTATCCTCTACCGGTACGGGCAACAGGGTGATGACGAGCCACGACGGCCTGTCTTGGACGAGCCAAACGAGCGCATCAGATTCCGACTGGCAGGACGTTGTTTTCGGG
>NW_005803107.1:0-3024 GCF_000240725.1 Microchloropsis gaditana
GGAAGGCGGGGGGGGAGGGGAGGAGGAGGGAGGGGGAAGGAGGAAGGATAGAGGCGAGGAGGAGGGAGAGGAAGAGGAGGAAGCGAGCTACGTGAAGATTTTTGAAGGGCGGGGGGAGAGCAAGCGACTTTTGACGAGACGGGGGCATGGAGCCGGGGAGATGATCAAATGACCTCTGGCACGCGTCGGCCTCTTTCAGCTTGCTGGGTGGGTGGAAGGGATGCGGGAGGAGCCGTTGCTTTCGACACGCAGGAGCGCGGGGTGAGGGAACGGGGGAAAGGGAGGAAATGGATTTTGAAAAGCGGGATGTATATGTCTGATGAAATATGCGAGTTTGAAATTGAGCACGTACTGCCTTGTCGGAGGCCCTTGCGGCGGATGCCAGGCTCGTCTCGCTGGACTTCGGACCAACAGGACACCAAGCACCAACATTGACATCATTTCCTTACACCACGATCCCATTTATCTCGGCACCTTTCACGCCTCCTCCTGCCTCCTCCTCTTGTTCCTTTCCTTCCTCCCGTTCCCCCTCCTCGCCCTCCATCACGATGCCCGTCACGTCCAAGGCCAATAGATCCGCCTCCAGGCCTCCCAAAAGGTCGCCCACGCTCGGCCTGGTCCTTCCCATGTCTCCGTGGACAAATTCTTTGATATAGGTGCCCGCGGAAGTTCGTAAATGCAAAGTGAAGTACGTTCCCACAGCCATCTCCCCGCCTTCCTCCCCGCCCTCCTCCCCGCCCTCCACCACCTTCACATCCGTGCAACGCATCTCATGGATCACCTTAGGCCGAGTCAAAAGCGCGCGGCGATGTAAGACCCGGATCGGCGTTTTCTGCGCTACCACTAGCTCCTTGCTCCCCTCCAGACTAGTAGCCAGGAGCGCTCGGTCCACGCGGCCCCCCACCCAAACACGACAGCTGTACATCTTCACCTTCTCCGTGGCCCCTGCGTGCATTGCCTTCACTTCATGCTTGTCCGAGAGTCGCAACCCGTGCACTCGCACGTCCCCCCCCGAGTTCAGGCCCGTCGTCTGATTGATTGCCGCCTCCAAGCCCGCCACCTCCTCTCTCCCCGGGATCCGCCGGGGGTCGTTCACGCGGAGGAGGAAAGGCCGCCCGGTTCCCAACATCCTCACGTCCATGTCCTCTCTGCCCGAACCTATCAGCACGGCCGAGGTCGCGCTTGTCCAATCGAGCACGGGCTCTGCGACTACCTCCTCTACCGAGGCTTTCCCCTTTCGCCTTCCCCCCTCTACCACCCACAACGTCTGCGGCATCTCTCGGCTTAATTTTAGGTACCGGCCCGCCAGAAAGATTGCCTCTCGGGTCACTTGGACCGAAGAAGCGGCCGGCGTCTCCAGCGCCGCGTACGCAGTGGGCGAATGCGTGGAAGGAGGCATCAGGTTTCGCGCAAAAAAAACAGCCAGGCCTGACCGCACGTTCGGGTCACCCGTGGCCGCCTGTAGGACGCGCGCTACCACTGTGGCATTACAGAGGTTTTCCTGATTGCTCTCCTCGTGTCGCCGGCGCTTCCGGGTACGGTTAAAGGCCTTCCCCGTGGCGTTCGGCAAAAGAATGCGCACACCCTGGTGGTAGTCCGCCTCGTCGGCCCCCGCGTGCCAGAAAGAGAGGTCCACTCTCAGGGCCCCAGGGGAAGGAGTAGATGCCGCGTACAAGCATGGATAATGCTTCGGTAAGCATGACTCCAAGACTGCTTTCAGAATTTCTTTCACGTCCAGGCGCCGCCCCGGGTCCTGGTGACGCCCAGTTTGCTGCTCGCACGCTACCCATTCAAGGGCGGCGCGGTCCCGGATAGCCACAGAACCGGGCAGTGAGACTCCTAGGATGAATGGAACTTTTCTCTCCAGGAGGTATTTGGAGTGTTCAGCAACCATTTCACCGACAGGGTCGGTGGTACTTTTATGTTGTGTCATGTCAGGGCTATCACCGCCAGTCGGCAACACGTACTTTTTCGTTTTAATTTGCGCTAAAATTGCATCTAACAGAGCCGAGCCAAGTTCCCTATCACCTGACGACTGTAGTATGCCCAAACAAAGCGGACACATTCTGCAGGTGGCATGGCTTATTTCTGCACCCTGCGCAGAGCAAAGGGTGGCACGGAGTTGACGTTCCGGGGCACGAAGTATTTCAGCATCGCATACGCCCGCCAGGCGCAGGCTGCATCGAATGCAATTTATTTTGGGGTATAGAAGACTGAATGCTGGAAGCGACCAGGTATCCTCGTCCGGCAAAGGCAACGAAGGTGGTGGGGAAACAGGCATTACGCCCGCCTGCCGCTGCCCCTGTCTTTCTATAGGAATAAAATGGTATGAGCTTACTCCGTCGAACAAAGTACCTCCTTTTCAAGAGACGAGTATCAGTCGTCCTAAAGCGCCTTATCAGACAGCCCGTGTAACCTATCGCAGGACGAGGGCAACGGAGGAGAGGAGAGAAAGGCTTTTGAGTAAAGGGGGAGGAGGTTATTTCGGGGGGGGGGAGGTTAGACGCGAAGCAGCAAACATTTGAGTTACACTAATGCTGTGCTTTGTCCCTATGTGATCACCTGTAATGGTATCACTCATTATAGCCAGATCGATGTGTGAACATATCCCTCCCTCGCATAACGTGCACGGCAACACATCTGTACAGGCTATGCGTTTTACCAGTCCGGAGGGAGGTCGTAACGCGTCGGCTGTCTCTCTGGCTAACTTCAGCTATCTTCTACGAGTACTCCTCCTCCACACGTTTGCTGTTGTATTACTCAGCTCGTTATCAGCTTGGGCATTTTGTCCTTCTCTCCCCGCGTTGACCCCACTGCTCGCACAAAAAACGTTCGCCATCCCTAGAATTAGCACCCCCTGCTCTCGTTTTACAAGTGCTTCTACAGCGTTGAAAATGGGTCTCCTTTACGAAGCTAAGGCCGGAACGCCACTCTTAGAAGCCATGTCTCAAGCTATTGGACAAGCACTCCACAACGATGCAAAGGCCACCGTCCTGGAACCCACCGGAGGCGGAGGCTTTGCCG
>NW_005803107.1:3034-11523 GCF_000240725.1 Microchloropsis gaditana
TGTACAGCAAGTCGGCGTAGGTGTTCCGGGCCGGGTCAAATCCAGATGCACATGTGCCCACCACGATACAAATGCCGTCGGGTTGTTGCCCTGCCCGTGCCTGACGCGAGATAGGGCTCTGATTACCCATGCAGTCTATCACAAGGCGCCCCGTGAGCTCTTCACCGCCCATCATTTCTGTGCTCTTCACCTCCACCGCCGCCCCATTAGGCGCAATCCGGATGCCTTGGATTGGGGTGTTTTCGTGCACGACGCCTCCTGCGGCCAGAAACCGAGATTGAGCCCGAGCCAGCAGCACAGAGGGAGAGACGCCGAGGTGCAGCACGTCCTGCGTCCATAGAGTGTACGGCTCATTTTTTTCGCCCACGAAACCCACACGGATAGGGTTGAAGTCGATACCGATTGCGTCTTCTACATCTTCCTTGCTAAGCACTCCTTCCTCTACCAATTCCATCATTTCTTTTCGAGAAATATTCCATTCCTGCGTCCGACCCCGCAAGGGTCCGCGCTCTACAACGCAAACACGAAAACCTTTTCTTTGCAAAGCTGTTGCCATAAAAATCCCCAACGTACCTCCCGCAACGATTACATCGAATTTGGGGGATGTAGATAAGGGAACATCGGTCTCCCGTACGAAAGTGGGAGCCTCCCCCGAAGCCCGACCTGTTTTAACGGCCTCCCAAGCGCGGTCTATCGCCTCCAGGGTCGTGAAGGAAATTGACGATCCCGCACCCCCTGAAGCATCCGCATCCGCGCCGATCTTATCCAGAATTCTCTTCGTCCTGAATCCAAAGGGTTCTTTTGTGGTAATGGAGACGGATTTGTCGTCTGCAGGGGCAGTGCTCACGTGCAAACTCAATGGTGTCGTTGGTCGAGCCATGGGGGAGAGGAAGCCACATGCGGGATCCATGGCCAATACCACGAGCAGGAAAACCATAGATGATATCATATTTTTTGCAGGATTCCCAATTGTTGCGCGAAAGATTACAAATTACTCTGTATTTGCAGCGTATTCGAGGTCTAAGAGCTCTAAAACAAATACCGCAATGATCGCGTCCTGAAGGAGAAAATAGGGGCAGAATATCGTTACCGAGGATTGAAATGTTTGATTGTACACCAAATCCCATTACTCATGCATGGATTATCGCTTTGGCAGAGGAAGCCCTCCCGCTCCGGTGTGGCAAAGGCTTGGACGCTGACGAAGGTTGGAAAACTCTGACACGCACGCAAGCCGGCGTGGTCTCGGAATTAGCGAACTTGGCGCCAAAGTTCCGAGCCGTTGGTCCGCGTTCCCAGCTGGAATGTCCTTAAGACTGTGGGTATTATGCACATTTTAGGGTTATTTTTCCATCTAACCCATCATTGAGATGTTTTTGGGACATATACAGCCAGTGAAGGAAATGACTTCAGAGAGCGTAGGTTAGCAATGAGATACTCTCGTGCACCCTGCACCCCCCTGAAGTTGTGAGTTTTCCTGCTTATTACCTTTTCCTCTGTTGTGATGATCGAAAAAGCACCAGGCTTTACGAATAAGGCCCCCAAAGTAATAAAATTTATAATGTGATGCCAAGGCTGACAAAACGTGTATAGACGAGGCAAAATGTTTATAGACGAGGAACACAGGAGATGGCACGAAATTATAGCGTTTGACTGAGGGCGGTAAGGGTAACTTTTTTTGGCAGGCCGTGAGAAGTGGTCAAAATTTACTCTCAGACACAACTTGCTGACAGATATTGATGCAGAAAATGTCGAGACCTGTGCTTTGGGCACAGCAACCATAGTTGTCAGACAAATTGCGTTGCTGCATTTGAATTTAAACGAGATCGCACTATCTTCTCGTTTATGAATTCTTTGTGTTTTATTCTGTACAAAGGTGGCAAACAGTCATTTTAGGATCCTCGGCGACTGTTCCAGACTATTTATTTATTGTTCAATCCACTGAACCCATTTCGACCCCAGCTCCCGCCACCAACCCTTAAGTACCGCGCCTCATCACGATACTCGTCTCGCTCTTTTTGCCGCATCACCACCTCACCTCGTAGACTCTTTACTTCCTTAGCCAGTATCCTCTTGTGCTCCCGCCACTGTGCCTTGTCCTCTTCAGCTTTACGTCGTTCAAAGTTGAGCAAGTCTTGCAAAACACGCACTTGATCTTGCAGCTGCATTTTGTCGCGTGTTGCCTCCTCATTGACCGCCCCCAGCCTGGCCACCGTCCTCTCCAAACCTTTCTCCAGGTCCTGCACCCTCCCGTCCAGAAAACCAATTACTTCCTGGTCGGAGTCCCGCTGTCGTATCGCGGCTTGCTCCCGTTCACGGGCCAATGTGGCTTCCGTCTCCGCCTCTTTGAGCTTTTCCAGCACTAGCCTATGCGCCACATCTGCCCCTTCCAACCGTGCCCGAGCGTCCTGATTTTCTACTTGAAACTGGGCCACCAAGGACTCCATCTTTTTCACACGCTCCGTGAGTGCCAAAATGCTCTTTAGCTCCGCACTCGACAACTTGCTGGAGAGGGAGGCGGCCACCCGTTCCGAGAGGACCGGTCCGCGGCTGCTTCCTCCCGCGCTGGCACCGCTGCCGCCATCGGACGACCCAAGCAGGGAACGTGCAGTAGCGGCAGCGCGTGACGGCGGTGGCAGGAGGGACGAAAGGGAGGAAGACAGAACGTCTGCCGCCTGGCCCCCCAACAGCCGATGCCCGTAGCTCTTCAGGAACGAGGACGAAGACGAGGGCGCCACGGGCAGAGGGAGGCCACTTTCACTTCCTCTAGACATCTCTCTCCTTGTTTCGGACAGAGGCATCGCATTCTCGGCGCTTCTCCATGCGTCTTGCCCCTCCTCCTCCTCCTCCCGGGCCCCGTGTTCCTCGCCGCCGAACATGGCGCCGATTCGAGAGTGCCACGTCTGGCACACCTCCGACACGGCCAACACGTCGGGTGCATTCAAGAAGCTGAAGATGCGGAGGATCAAGGGTTCGCCCAGGACGGTCAGCGAGATACAGGAGTCGGAGGCAGGCGGGGAGACGGGCTGTGGAGAGGTCAAGGGGGGGCAGACGGTGGCGCGCGTGGTACCCGGAGGTTTCCGACCCGCCATGTCTCTTTCCCCGATATTAACGTTTTCATTTTTTAAACGCTCTTCTTTGCCCGCTTCTATGTCCGCAGATTGATCGTTTTCCCCTATCCGCTTGAGGCCTTGCTGCGCTCTCAGCAAAGCAAGCTTCGATTGTTGCAATTCTTGTTCCAAGGCACGCACCCTCGTTGAAGCCGCCACCTCAGCTTTTGCCTGCTCTTGTGTAGCACATAGTTGCTTGGAGATGAGCACCAGATTGCCAACAAATTGATCCCGTGCACGTCGCGCTGTGGACCGTAGAGCTTGCGCGTCCGCGGTATGCTGGGCCTCTGAGGCTTCGAGCTGCTGGACTGCTTTTTGCAAACGACTGACTTCTGCACGCTCGTGCTGCAGTTGCATGCGGATATTTTCCATGTCATTGACAAGCTTCCAATGCTGGTGTGCGTATCGTCAGGGGGGGTATTAGAAAAGCCCACTCTCCCAGGTTGTGTCCGTACGCCTCTTCAGGCCTAATCTCAATCTACTCGTTTTAAATGCAATCTTAATAATATGAGACGTACCTCGATTGTCGACAGCATTTCTTCCATGACACCGACCACCTCATTTCGCAAATCTAGCGTTTGAAAAGCCCACCGCAGGGCGGCTCCGGCGTAGGCTGTAGTCATAGAGGCACGGCCCAGTCTGTGCCGCCCAGATTCGATCTGATTACGGGCTATGAAGCCCTGATAACGTTATCAACTTCAATTCTTCCGTCTTCTGACCAACAATACTTTTTCCTGTAGATCTTGTGCAGCAAGCAGGGTATGTAAGAGCCGGGCAAGGTCCAAAGTCTTCGGAAGCACTTGAGGGGGGACTTTGAAGCTGATGACGCTGTGGATTGCCCTTAAGCACGTGCTGCGCCCGACGCCAAAGAAGAAAAACTACCTCAACAACGACCTGAAGAAGTACCTAGAGAAGGACGAGCGCCGACAGAACTACATTTTACGAATTTATCGACACTTCAGCATGCTGCTCAAGCATTTTCAAAGCTAACCAGGAGTCACCATCTTTTGCCCTTACAAAACCTTGTGGTCTTGCTTCGCGCTGTCCTTTGCCCCTTGAAAAACCTCACCACCAAATCAAATGAGAAATTGTTATGGGCAAGCCTCCTGTAATGAGTGTACGTGAGATACATATGACGTAACACTGCATACTGGGAACGAAGGCACCCTCTTTTCCCGGACATAGGACTTTTTGGCCACGGCGGAAAACTTACCTTTGTCCCCATTGCTGTCTACGGGCCGCTCCACTTCAAATGAATGTTTGCCAGCCGGAATTTTTTTATTCGTAATCCAGCAAGGGCTTTTTACGGGCGGCAGACCGGCAGCTACGGCAGCCTCGTGGTCAAGGCACCCAATATTTTGCCCGTCCACTTTCCACACCGCCCCGCCCGAGCACAGGGATGCGCTCTTAGGCGCGGAGCATGCGACAACATGGTTCTGCATGCTGCTGGTAAACTGGAAACTTATTGGTCCTGCACTTTCTCCTGCCTGGAACACGTACTTTCCATCCAAGTAATTCATATCTTTTACCAATTCTGTGTCCGGTGCGGCAAGGTCACTGGTGTACGTCTGCTCATGCCACGTTTTGATCGCGTCGGCCACGGTCTCCCCGGTGTTTGTGACAACTGGCACATCCCTGGGGTGGACGAGGTGGTCCCGTAAGCCGTTGCCTATGCGGGGTTGGAAAGTAGTGGCGCATTGGCACTTTTTTTCGCACAAGGCGGGGGGGCAGTGGATCGGTGGAGGGAGGGGCAGGAGCTCGGGGAGTAAGGGGGACAAATCGCCCTCGTTGGCTGCGATAAAGGCGTGCACCTCTTCCAAGGCGCTTTCGAAGAATCCTAGGTATGTCCATGCCAGAATTTCGGCGCGGAGTCGGTGGCCGCCTTGGCTCGACGACCGACCCGCAGGGTCCGCGGCTTCGCCAGTCACGTGCAAACGCTGGGATTGGTACTCCGGGAGGTGATTCAAGGACATGAAGGAATGCGTCAAATTGTGGCTCGCGAAGGAAAAGCCGCTGTCCCTGTAGGGCTCGGTGCCGGGCACCACCCAAGGTGCGAAAGCGGGATTCGTCCGTGCTCCGAGGGCCTCGCCTCCCAAGGGACTGCACAAAAGGATATGCGGCTGGCTGGGCAGCAAAAGGGAGGAGCGAATGAATTGCTCCAAGTCGCCGTCATTCTCCTCGGTCGTCTCAAACCCCCACACCGCCATGTCTACATTCGGCCCAACCATCTCCTCCACGCAGAAGTAGCTTGGTTGAAAGGGAGTCCATCCCATGCCGTCACTTCGGAGCACCAGTGGTACACCTGCCATCGTGAAGATGTCATGCATTAGCTCCTTCCACACCACAGAAAATGACTCGTTCAAGCGTGTATCACGACCAGCTGGCACGCTGGCACCCATTACGCCGATGACGAACGGCTTTTGCTCCAAAAGTACCCGATTGAACTTTTTGATGAGATGCTCCTCATTCCACACCTTGACATGGGGGACAATGGCTTCAGAATGGGGTTGTCGCGCATTCCAAAGGGCCTGGCGGGCTGCGCTCACTGCGGCCTGGCTCTTTTTCAACGTCTTCATGAATTCGTGTGGTTCTCCTGCCCATGGATAAATCACTGGGTCATACGAAGATACGCTGGTATTGAAAAAAGAGAGGCCTTCTGTGATTTTCTTCCAGACGATTGCAGGAAGACCAGGCGTTGATTCGTCGTGGCTGCGCATTTCACGCTGAGCAAGTGGACCAATTTGGAATATTAGGACGGACGTGAGGCCGAGAAGGAGGAGACTTGTAAGAATATGAAATCTTCGTTTCGAAGGACGTCGGTCCAAAAAGAGTGCTCCGGATGACCCAGTGCCTAAGACATTATCATCTGCTTTCTCGAGAGAGGTGGTCTTCCGGCCTGTGGCGACGGTGGTAGGGGCGGCCAAACCTTTCATTCCAATCGTGGAATCGTCGAGTAAGGGACGGAGATCATCAGGAAATCCGTCATCGACTCGGGTCTCCTGCGTATTTGCGTGCATTCGTATGATGAATGCAGGAGGGTTTAAGCTATGTAGACTTCATTCTCAGTGATTAAAGTGGCATTGAAGAGAGCTACGACCAATCAACAGTCAAATTAAAAGAATAGGGGCCTCTGAGACAACACAGGCTAGTGAAATAGATCATTGGCGTGGCAGCATACACTATCATCACGCATGCAGCGAAAAGTCTCTTTTTTTCCTGTATCGCGAATTGTAGAATGGGAAGGCCCATATTGATGCAAGAGGTAGCTACTCCTCACGACTCACCTCGAAAATAGAGACCACATCTTCCGACGCCTCCTCGATGGATGGACGATGCGAAGCGTCCTGCTCCGAAGGTGCCACGGGCATGTAAGCGTGGTACGCGGACATGCTGTCGGTAGTGTGCGTGAGGTCAGAAATACGGGTCGGAGGAAGGAAGGAGCGGGGGGGCTCTCTGCTCGTCGTATCCTCAGGGCTAGGCAAGCTTGGACGCCCGGAGGCTTGGGCCAAGGAATGTGCATGGCATCTTGGGAGAGGGTGAGACGAGGGAAATTATGCACCACACGCTGTATCTTTGGAACAGGCGGGGGAAGGGGGATGTTGCGTCGCGTTACAAGTGTGTTTTACACATGTCGCTTTTAGCAGGTCTTAGTATCCGCTACTCCTTGTCGAAAGGGCTCCAGTTGTAAATGCCTTGGTTCTTCTTCCGACATCCAATCTCAGCGAGACACAGGAAGCAGCAAGTGTGTGTCTCATTTTCTTATCCGTACCCGTTCAAGAAGAAAGCAGGTACGGGGCGCGAGTGCAGGGGGGAAGTTACCCCGCCATGGAGGAACAGGCCTCACTTGCGCAGACGAGCTCCTCAACAAGCAGGACAAGTAGCGCTGTGGACGTTGGCCCCGTGGCAGAAAGTCATGGAACAGTCCTTCCTTACCAATCACAAAGCATAGTGGAGGAGCCAAATCATGCGCGCATGCCGATGGATAAACAAGAGGTAGAGGTGCGCGGGGCTGGCGGGCATGCTGAGGGAGAAAGCCTAGCGTGGCCCTATGCCGCAACCGGGTGTGATGTCTTCATCAATGCCGCCCACAAGGAATCCAACCTTCCATCAGGAGCACGACAGAATGGGAAGGCGAGGGTCTCCCCGCCTTGGACCTATTTTCCAAATTCGTGCGCTCTCGGCCTTGGAGATCGGAAGCCTGGTGTGTGTCCGCCGCATGGAGTGCCTGGTCATCCGGGCCGCGAATCCACCACGCTGCCTTTCATCGTGTCTGCCCCCATGGCAAGCAGGGCAGCCGAACCCCTCTCCCCACCTGTGGCCCCGTTCACCTATACCGCTGCCTCGCCTAGGGCAGAGTTTGAGTGCGAAGGACAAGAGGGGCCTCGCGCCCTGGGAAACTCGTCTAGCGCGCTGCAGTGCCAGGCGAACGCCAAAGAGGACGTGGACGTGGACACAGACAGGGGGAATGGAACGCTTAAATCAGGGAAAGGTGGTGGGAAGGGCGAGAAAGGCGGGAGGCCGGGAAATGGAGGGCATGGGACCCCTCCCAACCCCGTGGGAGGACGAAAGCGCAAAGTCCCCACGCCCTGGACGCCGGCGGAAGACGCCCGCCTCCGGGAAGGCATCCAGGTCGTGGGTCCCCGGCAATGGCTTCGCATCTCCCAGGAATTCATGCGCGGGGTGCGGAGCGAGACCCAGTGCTACCAGCGCTGGGAGCGGACCTTGAAACCGGGGGTGAAGACAGGGCCCTGGACGAGGGAGGAGGACGCCGTCCTGACGGCATGCGTGCAGAGCGGCATGACCCGGTGGTCGGAGATCGCCAAACGGATACCCGGACGGCTGAGCAAGCGGGTTCGCGAGCGGTGGACCTGCCAGTTGCACCCGTCGCGGAAACACCACGGCCTGGTGCCTTGGACCCCGGAGGAGGAAGCTCGCCTGGCCTCGGTGCGGGCGCGACTGGGGAATCGGTGGGTGGAGATTGCCAAGCTTTTCCCGGGCCGGAGTGAGAACGACGTGAAGAACAAGGCCTATTGCTCTTTGCGAAAGCAGGAGCGGCGCGCCAGTCGGGTCCGGGCAGAGCAAGAGAAGGCGAAGGCGGGGAAGGGGTCGGAGGTGTCCGTGTGTGCGGTAGCGGGGGCCATAGCGCGGGAAGGGAGGGCGCAAGACGGTCGGAAGAAGAGGAGGGGGAAGCAAAGGCGGGAACTGGAGTTGGAGGACGTGATCGACAGGAAGACGTTGTCCAAGGCACACGACACTCTCTCCACCATCTACCAAGCCGCTCTGGACGAGGATGACGACCGGAGGGAGGAGAAAGGGGAAGGCGGGGGGGGAGGGGTCCTGTAGATCTTGTGCAGCAAGCAGGGTATGTAAGAGCCGGGCAAG
>NW_005803106.1:0-1765 GCF_000240725.1 Microchloropsis gaditana
CCCGCCCTCCTGGACGCGGGGGAGGAGGAAGAAAAGAAAGGGTCAGTCGAGAGGAAGAGAAAGGAGGGAAGAAGGGCCGGAGGGAGGGAAGGAGGGAGGGGAGGACACTCAGGCCGCCCGCACCATGGGCCACCCTCTCTTCTTCCATCTAGGCATCTCCCGGACTTCCACGAGCCTCACCTGCGCGAGCAAAGCCGCGTCGATCGCCCCCAACGCCGAGAGTCCATTCGGCCAGAGCGTCAAGGCGGTTCCTTCCCCCCCCCGGAGGGTTGGCGAGCGTTCATACAGGCAAAAGCTGAGTTCGGGTGCCAATTTCTGAAGCGCCAGGGCAGTTGCCAGGCCACCAATACCGCCGCCGACGATAGCCACGTCCAGTACTTCGGTGTCGTCATTAGGAAGCGGCGCGGCCCTGGAGGGAAAGACGGGGGAGGTTGAGTAGGCTGGAAGGAGAAGGTTAGACAACGAGGTAGCCAATAGAAAGCTGTGCGTCTGCTGCGCTTCATCTTTCAGAATAGCCTTAGGACCGTGGTGACTGGACTTGGGGCGTCGGGAACGCAAAGGACAGGAGGGTTAAGGGTAGAGTGAGGGAAAAGGAAGAGAGATGACGCACCTCGTGGCACTACCCCCCTGGCGGGGAAAGATGTCGGTCCTAGAAGCGCCAGAGAGAGACGCGGAAGACGCCATGGTAGTATGCCTGTATTCGCCGTGGGCCCGGTACATGCATAAGAGGGTCAAGACGTGGGTAGGTCGGTCAATTGTTTTTTTTGTTGACTTACCCAAGGCCAGCAAGAAGGATGAGAAAGGTGAAGCAAGCAGCAAAAAGGAGATGCCGCCTTTCCTGTGGCATCGGTTTCCGTGTCCTGCGCGCAAAGGGGACGTGGGCACGGAGTCATGAACGAGGCATGGATCAAGGACAGCGTCTACGAGCTCCTGGGCTTGCGGCGCGTGGTCGCGTTTTTGGGGCTTTTTGTTCTTCCTTTCCCTCAGCGAGGGAGGCCAGGCCGACGGCGAGACGTACTACTACGACTTCAATCATGAAAGTCGACATCCTCATACCCCTAAAACCGCCGCCGAATGCCATGGCGTCGGTCTCATTGCACTGACTTACCATTCATACCGTGTAGATGGCCGCAAGGAGGGAACTGCGTGGAAAAAGGGACACAGCAGCTTGCGTGGTGTCGGTAACGGGCAGTACTGACTTGAAGGCCGGGCGCTCTATCGATGACGAGAATCACAGGGCTCAGAAACGTAAGAGAGGCATGGATTCTCCTCAAGATTCTTCCCTCGTAGCTGGCAAAGCCCGAAGTGCTTGCCAGCGTTGCGGTGGCACCCAGAAATGGGGAAGGAGGGAGGAAGAGGAGGAGGAAGAGGAAGAGGAGGAGGAGGAGAAGGAGGAGGAAGAAGAAAATAAAGAAGCCCTCAAAGTGGGCATGAAGGTGGAGAAGGGGAAGAAGAAAGACGAGAAGGCAAAGCTGACGCCAGGTAAGAGGAAGCGAGTGCGTCGCCGGGGAGGGAGGGAGGTGGTGGAGAAAGAGGAAGACGAGGAGCTCGCTGCGCTCCTCCTCTCTACTTCCCAACCCACATCGTCCTTTTCGACGTGTCTGCGTGACCCTGGGAACGCCTCCGCCTCGTGCATGTCAGCGGAAAAGAAACGGGTGCGTCGCCGCGGAGGGAGGGAGGAAGAGGAGAGGGAGGAGGACGACGAGCTGGCCGCCCTCCTTTCCTCAGCGTCGCAACCTACCTCCTTCAGCTCTCCCCCTCCTCC
>NW_005803106.1:1775-2162 GCF_000240725.1 Microchloropsis gaditana
CTTCCTCTCGTTCCCCTTCCAATCTCATCACCTCCCTCCGCCGTCCCGCTCATTGCGTGCGAGGAGCGTCTGCCCGCAAGCTTTCGCATGAAGGTGGCTCCAGTCGAGAGGAGAGGGTCATCCTGAGTGGCCTCATGAAGCGGACGATGGGTTGGGAAGTGGATGATGCGGGGGGAGGAGACGGGAGCTACGAGGATGACCTCCCGTGGGAGGTGCGGGGAAGTGAGGAAGAAGGGGATGCGGAGGAGGAGGAGGAGGAAGAGGAGGGGGAGGAGGAGGAGGAGGACGAGGAGGGGGAACTGTCAGATTTCATTGCTTCGGAAGACGAGGAGGAGGAGGAGGGGGAGGGAGGGAAAGAGGGAGGGCGGCCATGGATGCACGACGGGG
>NW_005803106.1:4078-6461 GCF_000240725.1 Microchloropsis gaditana
GCCCGACGATTGCCTCCAAAGCGGGTGGGGCGGGGGGAAGGCGGCTGGTGATGGGGATGTACCAGGTGTGCTCGTGATGGATGTGGAGGGCGGATCGGTCGGGGCTGGGGCGGAGACAGCGGTGGGGGAGAGTGGGAGGTCTCGCAGGGAGGTGGAAGAAAGGGCGCATGAGGGAGCCACATCCAAAGGGTGATGTGTCCGGAAGGGAGGTTGCGCGCGGGAAGTGTCCCCATTCTCATCGCTCGCGCCCCCAAACTTGGTCCCTCTTCCATCATTATCCTCCCCCCGATCTGTGATCCCCAAGGTGGACGGGGCCAAAGGGCGAAGAGCAGCTGAAGAAGGGGATGGGTATGGAACGGGAAAGACACCACAGGCTTGCCGCTTCGCCCACAGCAACTTGCGGCGTTCGTAGTGCCCGAGTCCTACCAGGTCGCCCACTGTTTTACTCCGTTTCATCTAGAAAATAGGTTGCTGGCTTGTCTGTGAAATATCGACGAACGAGGAGTTAGGTGAGCGATGACATGGGGACAATTTTTGCCGTGTCAGAGACGTAGTGCATGGAAAAAGGGAACAAGGGAAGGTGATGGGTGGGAGGGAAAGGCCTGCGCTATTGGAACACTTTTGATAGCATCAAAAATCCTTCCCGGACACCACACCATCTATTTCTCTTTCTTATAAGGTCTTTCCATGCGCTATGTTGCAATATTTTTCGCCATTCCAGTGCTTCTTACCAATTTATTTCTCTCAAACGATGGCGCGGAGATCGATGCTGACGACTCAACCCAGGCGCAAGTTGATAGGTTACTCAAACGTTCACTGCCACGACTCTCACAAGGCAACACCAACGCCACGAATGCAAGCTTCCCAGTGCACGGATGTACTTGTAACTGTCTACGTATCGGCGGGATGGTCGCCTGTCTGTGCCTGGTGTTGATTTCCAAGTCGTGTCAAGGTCAAACGGCACGGGCCATAGAACGCCGCAACACGAGGCAGAAAGCCGTCACGGGATAAATTTTAAAAACACAAGGCACGCACCCAAAAGACACCATTCAAGAGTCATACCACCACACGACAAATGCTTTCTTACAACCGCAAGCGTGCCGGTACACATGGCCTGCACTCAACCATCCCAACGCCCCAGGAAAAGTGAAACATTATATGTCCCTGGCTGATTCCCTCCAGCCGGATCATTGCCCTCCGATTCTTTCCTGACGTCAGCACACCCTGACCCCAAACCCGCGCAGGCCTGCCACACTTGCCCATGTTACCTTGCAATTAATGTACGTACAATGGCAGGCAAAGCATTGGTCAAGCCCTGCGTGCCAGACAGGCTGACACTGCAGGGTAACCTCAAGCAGAAGGCTGAGTCCTGCCTGGTAGCTGCTTCAAGCACATGGCCGTGCATGCGTGGCACGATCGAGTGGATTTCAACTCAAACCACGACCCCACCGACCGCCCATACACGCAGTAAATGCCATGGTTGACAAAAAAAACAACAAGAATATCATCGTGGCATGTGTTTCCTCCCCCCGAGTTTTCTGTGTGTGGGCACGTTTTTTGCTTGTTGACCACGATCCTGGCAGTCTGGCCCATGGGAGCAGCGGATCTTGCCGAAACAAGTCGTCGTGACAAGAAAGCGCTTTTGATTGATAAGTATTCAGATGTTTCTGAGAAAAAGTAATGAACTGGGGATTCTACAGCGCCATAATTAGAGAAATCTTCATGGAGTATGCGCCTCGTAGCATTACTTTTTCGGACGTCGTTTTACACTCAAGTTTGGATCACTGAATAGGTGGCACCGTCTTGAAGCAACGAGAACGGGCGTCACCTCTTATTGATAACCGATCAATCGATGCCATGGCGCGACACCAGAGACGTGGTTTTGAAAATGGTAATTGTCCCATGTATGGAGTTGAGAGAGGCATGTGAATCATTCACACAGACTGCATAGCTTGTGCTTTGCTTGTGGGCGCTTCACGATGCAAGGATTCGAAAGACTACGTGATATGCAACCAGACGGAAGCTGTGTCGAGCGTGAAGCAATCTGGTTGAAAACGTAACGGTAGGACGTGACAAGGTGCTGGGGTGGCGGGTTGCGTTCGCTGCACCTCGTTATTTTCGAAATCGTTAAAAAATCGACAGCAATGTGCTGTCGTGTACGTCATGTAAATGTAGAAGGTCAGGGCAGGGGAGGAGGATGAGAGGCTGGGAAAGACCACCGGAGAAACGGCACCGTCCGCCAACTGATGAGCATTCAATTGTCAGCTTGAAGATATGCATTTGTTGTGAACAAGCAAAAATCTCTCAAATCTGCGGTCATAGTATATCCCCTTGTTTTTTTTCTTTACACTGTCGCCGCCTCCTCCCAAGAATTCAAAGTGGA
>NW_005803106.1:10004-11490 GCF_000240725.1 Microchloropsis gaditana
CAGAGACTCCAGGAGCCGAATAACCAAATCCGGGGGCCAATTCGTGAGTGATTCCATCCCCATGACTGCAGTTCCTTCCCCCGTGGCGGTGGATAGGTCCGGCGTAACTTTACTTACCATGTCACTGAACGGGGAGATCCCGGAGGGGGAGTCTGGGGGCGTGGGAGCTATGGGCGCGATGGTCTCTGAAGGGGATGCAAATGTCGATTCTTCGTAGATGGTGGTCAAGGCAGGGGTGTCTGATGAGGATGGAGGGGATGTGGGAGGTGCAGATTGGGAAGGAGGGGGGGGCGGAGATCGCGACCAGAATGCGAGGCCTCGGACAGGGGCGTGGCTGAAGTGCAAAGTAAGGGGAAACTTTCCCCTCTTTGGAAACGAGGCCGTTATCGAATACGCATACGTATTGCGAAAATCCCTAAGGGTGCTGCTGTGCTTGGTGTTTAGTCTGCGGCTGCTGCAAGTAATACCGGCGGGGGCAACAGCAGCAGCAGTGGAGGAGGTTAACGCAGCGAGACTTCGACTGCCAGCACTGGTTACACTACCTCTCCTCCAAATAAGGCTTCCTCCCAGAATGCGGCACGTCATGGTCTCCACCTGTTATTTAGAGCGAGCGATGGAAAGGATGTAATGTCGGTCTTCTGATGCAAGATACGTTGCTCGCAGCAGGGCAAGAGAGAGCAGGTCGTGGCCAAAGAGGGGGAGGTTATTTTCCTTGGAAAACAAAATGCTTGCGGTACTTCGTATACAAGTTCCCTTTTTCGTGATTGAGTTATGGACGATTTTTCTATTTTGGTTTGTAATTTCGATGGAGCTATGCCTGTTTTGCTCTTCTGCTTTCTCCCTTTCCATCTTAAAACGCATATTTTTATTTAAACTTTTTGGAATCACCTTTTTGAGATCATCTTTTTCCGACACGGCACCGACATAGAAAACAATCGCCCCACAATATTATACGCGTTCAGTGTAGGTGTAAGGCTTATTACGGAATAGGTATCCGTCACGAGGCGCAAAAGGGGCACCACGGGGTTTTAACGTTGCTGGACAGCGATTTCGAGTCATTAGACGGTACACGACAGTAGAATTTCAAAGAAATATGCATTGATCCAACAAAAAAAAGGCGTAAACAGATAACTCTCTTGGCCATGCTGCTGTCTCGTAATATTTTTGAAATTCGGAGAGGCTGGTGAGCTCCCTGATGTTCTGCCGCCTGCTAGTTGTGCTGTCGCCGCGCACATGCTGTCATCCCCACAGTCCTCCTGATTAAATCGTGCTTGGACGTCTATCCTTCGTCTTATTCAGAGCAAGATTTTCGTACGCAAAAGTTCATCCGATGACAGGCATTAATGCACATGTCTCGCCCATGTGTCGGCTACCTTTCTCAAGATGCCTCATTTCAGCATCATTACAACCAAGTCTTTGATTCCCATGGCCTCATTTATCAAGTCTCGGCGTTCTCTCTATTTTCCGTATCATACAGGAGTGTACG
>NW_005803105.1:0-7183 GCF_000240725.1 Microchloropsis gaditana
TACAGCTGCCCCTACGGCATCGCCTACAACATCGCCTACTGCATCGCCTACAGCTGCCCCTACGGCGTCGCCTACAGCATCGCCTACTGAATCGCCTACAGCTGCCCCTACGGCATCGCCTACAGCTGCCCCTACGGCATCGCCTACAGCATCGCCTACTGCATCGCCTACAGCGTCTGCAACACCTGTCCCTACCCCAAATTCCGCGCCTCCACCTTAGTCCTATAGCTGGTCCTGACGCGAATATAAGGATGACATGATGATGCTAAGGGAGCATGAGTTCAGCGATAGGAGGTCAAGCGAGCCATCTTACAGTGTTGCACCTATATCCTTGATGGATCCAACAGTCTGTATCGCGATGTGCTGATCGCTACCGTATCATGTCATACTTTGCGTCCACCTAATCATTTGTATGTTATATCATCGTACGACAACAGGACTGGCGTCGACCAGTGTCTTTGGTTGTCGGTCGTATTGGTTATCTTAGTACACGATTCTTGGGTGAATCGATTGGTCTACATTCTCAGGGAGAATAGTAATTGTACTGAAGAATCAACTGGATATTGGGTTATCCACAGTGGCATTAGTTTGTTTATTCGCATCAGGTTATGGGCCCTAATTGACCTAACCTTTTGAGTTGAATAAAGACACTGATCGACGACTTATTTCTGGTGCAATTGGATTTGCGGAAATAGAGGTCTGGACGTATCTGAACCTCGCTGGTGCAATTAGATTTGCAGAGATTCAGGGCTGTTTTAATTAGTAATTGGTTACTAGATTAAAGACAGCATTTGATTTGATCTGGAGACTGAATATTGGGCTGGCCAGGATCACAACCTCAAAGTTATGGGTGATATGGATGACTACAAAATGGCAATCTTCAGTGGAAGATTGGAGGATTGGGACGCGTGGAAACGCTATATAGAAAGCTTTATCGGGGCAAAGGACCCAGGCATGGCAGATATCATTGTTGGATTAACCTAGTCACCGATTTCTGGGGACGAGGTAAGATCTTATGATGAGAAGAATGCCAAAGGTTACTTCACCCTCAAGAAGTACCTAAAAGGGGCGGCAGCGAATCTTATCGAAAAATTCCGTTTGGATAAAGATGGAGCTGGTGCGTTTAAAGCACTCACTGACAAATATGAATTGAGAGGAGAAACTCAAAAGGCATTAGTAATGTCTGAGTATTGTCATCTCAAGTTTGATGAAAATGGTGACCCGAGTGAGACCTTTGAAGCAGCTGAGGAGCTGGCAAGAAAAATGAACAATCGTTTCGACGTGGATATTAATGAATCCATGCTTCTCACACACTTGATTAACAAAATTCCATCGGTATATGCAATTGTTAAAGTGAGTTTGGAGACCCAAGAGTCCATGACATACGCTAACTTAAAGTCAAAAATGAGCAATCATTTTGTGACAAACGTTGCTAATAAGGTCAAGGATGACCAGTGCTTAGCAGTTAATTTCAATGGATACTGCAATTGGTGCGGTAAATACGGGCATAAGGAAACAGAATGCCTCGTAAAGAGGAATGGTGGAGGTCGAGCGGGACCTCCTAATAATGGAAACAAATCGGGCCGGTATGAGCGTGTACCTGGCAATTCCTACAATGGCCCTGGCAAAGGCGGGCGCATTAGTTACGGACGGGGAAATGGAGGCCGTGGAGGCCGTAATGGACGTGGTCGTGGCAAAGGATTGCACGGCGGAAATGGTTGTCGCTATTGTGGAAGCGCAGACCACTGGGGAAATGAATGCCCAAAGAATAAAACGGAGCACTCCTATACATGCTTGCTAGCCACCAAGAATATATCTGGAGCCCTGGAATGTACACAAATGACTTCTGTTATGGTTGATAGCGGAGCTACATCCCATATGAAGAGAGACACTACGGGATTGACTAATGTCAGACGACATTATGGTCACGTATATGTGGCAAACGGGGAGAAACTAGAAGTATGTTACATCGGAGACTGGCTCATGGAAGTGAAGCACAATGATGGTACTATTAAAGGCGTTATGTTCAAGGATGTTATTGTAGTACCCAATCTGAGTCGCGATCTATTATCTATGGCTAAAATAGATAAAGCTGGTGGAAAAATCGTTATCCGTGAAGGAAAGGGTGCGATTCAAAAGGGTGACACATGCTTGCCGATGAGAAAAGTAGATGACATGTATTTGTTAGACTACTATGGTAAAAAATGTGAGGAGGCTAATGTAGTTAGCTCACCCGAATTATGGCACCAGAGGTTCGGACACATGAACTATGAGTACTTGAGGCAGATGGGTGAAATTGATGAGATCGGAGTGCCAAAAGGAATTAGGAAACCCGGCATCTGCGCAATATGTGAGCGTGCGAAACACACCAAAAGGAGTTTCGGGACCAAATCTAGGGAGAGGGCACAAGAGCCTCTCGAACTAGTTCGCAGTGATGTACTTGGACCTGTAGAAGTACAATCACTTGGAGGCGCACGATATGCGATTGGATTTACAGATGATTACACCCGATGGAGGGTGGTATATCCAATGAAACACAAGTCGGAGTCCTTAGATTGCTTGAGGAGATACATTCAAGAAATGAGGGTATTACTCCATGATCATAAAGTGAAGACTATGATTGGGTTGAGATCTGATAATGGTGGCGAATATACCGGCAAAGATTTCAAGAATTTCTGCAAGAATCATGGGATTAGACAGGATTTTGGTATACCATATGGACCGCAGGATAATGGTGTAGCCGAAAAGTCATGGCATGTATTATCAAACATGGCTCGAAGTCTGCGTATACAGGCTGGATTGGACAAACGTTTCTGGGCTGAAGCCCTCAACACTGCTACCTATATTTTAAACCGATCCAGGACTTCCGCATTGGGACCAGGGGAAACGCCATACTACAAGATGTTTGGAAAACACGCGAATATGAAGTATTTCAGAGTTTTTGGATGCAAAGCGTTCGTCCATGATACATCTACTGGAAGAGGAAAATTAGATGACCGTGCCTTGGAAGGAATCCTGATAGGCTATGATGCCATAGGGAACAATCCTAAATGTTATCGAATTTATATGCCTTCTATTGGAAAATACATCAAATCTGGTCATGTGACATTTGATGAGGCAACGTTTCCAGTAATGAAGCAGAAACAACCAGTTTCGAGAGTTGAACTACACGATGATGTAGAAGAAGATGACGTAGATTCTATGAAGATAGTAGGGGCTCATCAGAAGGATGACCAACGACCTGCCGAAGATGATGGTAACATCGAAGATGATTTACATCAAGATGAAATACCCGATGATTGTGATGTCGATCATGTCAGGGATGATCCGTCGCAAGTGGGGGCGACAGGATGGAAGGATACAGATAATATTGTTCAGAATATGAACAATATGGGGCGCACGCGAAGCAGGACAAAGGCTCGTGAACGTCATCGATTGGATGATGGATCTACAACTATGGGAGGTAGTTTAGCCTTTGCTGCAGCCTCAGAAATTGTTAACGAGGACTATCATCTTACGGAAGATGAGAGTGAGGTGCGAGCTGAAAGGAGGAAAGCCAGGGATGCAGAGTACCAAGCCCACATGAAAAACGGCACCTGGGAGTTAACTCCACTACCAAAGGGAGAACGATGTATCTCGAGTGGCTGGGTTGATTCGGACAAACGAGATCAAAATGGGGTTATTGTGAGAAGAAAGGCAAGATTTATTGCCAAAGGTTATAGTCAAGAATTTGGCTATGACTATCTATATACTTATGCACCTGTTGCATCAATAACAACGATTCTTTTGATATTGGCAATCGCATGCATATTGGATCTTGAGCTGGATAACATGGATGTTGAAACAGCTTACCTTCAATCAGACCTTGAGGAAAAGGTATATGTTAAACAGCCAATTGGATATGAGCAATATGGATCGAATGGAGAGGAGCTAGTTTGTCGATTGCGTAAGTCGCTATACGGACTTAAACAATCTGGACGAAACTGGCACAAGAAGATTGATGGATGGTTCCGAGGGTATGGTTTCCACCCTTCTTCTGCTGATCCATGCTTATATGTGAAGTTTGGATCTAGTGGTGAAATATTGGTTATCGTCTTATATGTGGACGATTTAATTATCACTAGTAACTCCAGGGAAATGGTAAATAAATTCAAGCACGCTATTTCGAGGGAATTTAGCATGAAAGACTTGAAGGAGCTTGACTGGATACTTGGTATGGCAATCAAACGTGATCGAGAAAAGAGAGTTATGGAAATCTCTCAGACAGCCTATATCGATATGATGCTGGCGAAATTTGGAATGGCTGACTGCAAACCGGTCCTAACGCCCATGGAAGGGACTCTGACAAAAATGGATGGCAAGGACGTCAAGCCAGATAATGAATACATGAAGCTTGTGGGTAGCTTATTGTATGCAGCACTGGTCACGCGTCCAGACATCGCATTTGCGGTGCAGTCGTTGGGGAAACATTTGCAAGGATCTAATGAAGAACATTGGATCGCTGCAAAGCGTGTATTGAGATACCAGAAGGGTACTCGTGAGGTTGGACTCAGATACACAGGTAATTCTACGATCCCTAGTAGGATTCGCTGACGCGGATTACGCTGGTGATAAAGATAACAGACGTTCGACGTCTGGTTATACTTTTACGTTGAGTCATGGAGATGATGTCAACACGATTGATTGGAAAGCCAAGCAACAAGAGGTGGTGGCTCTATCGTCGGCTGAATCGGAGCTAATATCTGCTTGTTCAGCGACACAAAGTGCAGTTTATATTCGTCAACTACTTACGGACCTTGGATTTAAGCAAGATGAAGCTACCGTGATTATGGAGAATAATCAAGCTTGTATTGCAATGAGCAATAATCCGATTACGCATAAGAGGACGAAGCATATCGATGTTCGATATCATTTTGTGCGTGAAAAGGTTGAGAGTAAGGAAGTGGAACTGGTATACATTCCTACTCAGCATCAACTTGCGGATATTTTAACAAAACCCTTATCTAATATTCGATTAGCAATGATACGTAATCGAATGATGGGTTATAAGTCTTAATTGGGATCCGGAGGCAGCTGTGGAATCAGCGTAGATATATTAGAGATGAGAGATATGGTCCTTATCTTAGGCATGCAAGTTATAGAATTAACTGCTTTGGATCATACATAGTGATTAGGAGTACGAGTGGGGGTGACGCGAATATAAGGATGACATGATGATGCTAAGGGAGCATGAGTTCAGCGATAGGAGGTCAAGCGAGCCATCTTACAGTGTTGCACCTATATCCTTGATGGATCCAACAGTCTGTATCGCGATGTGCTGATCGCTACCGTATCATGTCATACTTTGCGTCCACCTAATCATTTGTATGTTATATCATCGTACGACAACAGGACTGGCGTCGACCAGTGTCTTTGGTTGTCGGTCGTATTGGTTATCTTAGTACACGATTCTTGGGTGAATCGATTGGTCTACATTCTCAGGGAGAATAGTAATTGTACTGAAGAATCAACTGGATATTGGGTTATCCACAGTGGCATTAGTTTGTTTATTCGCATCAGGTCCTGCACCTGTTTCTGCAGCATAGCCTACTCGTATCTCTTCCGGCTCACTGAAAGCACTTTCGCTTACTGCAGGACCAACTACCTCTTGATAAAGTGTTTCTTGGTTTTTTGGAATCGATGGCCCATCACAATGATAGCTTCTTCATATATTGCTACGCCCACTCTCTACCCCAATTTGCCCTCATTTTAAAAAACTGGTCATGACACTTATATAGCAAATTCATTTCCTTCAAACGATGGGTTACGAGAAAGAAAATATATATGATCATGACAACGAGTGGGGCGCATTGCAGGGGGGGATGAAGGAAAAAGAAATGAAGCATCTCATCCTGATGGTCCTGACAATGTTGAAATTATAAGCATACTAAAGCCAGATGGATGAAAGATGGGAGAATAGACAGCACGATATTAAGCTGGGGAAAACGAAGCGATGTCAAAAACAAGTACAAGGCCGTCTTGGAGAGCGACTTCTTGCTCCGAACAAGCGCGATCATCGCCTGTTCTGTACTACGTATACGACGGACGATTAAGTCCCTTTTGTTTTATTGTCTACACAGTCTCAGAGAGTCCACCATTATGGTTTCTTCGACGCATATATACAGTACGTTCTGGGCAACAGCGGCACTCGGGTCGACCCAGGTCCGACCTGGCATTGATTTCATCAGGCCAGATCGATCACAGGGATCGATTACATTGAGCCTTACTTTCAAATACAGCTTTTCGGGATTATTGTGTGAATATTAAACAGTCTGACTGCTCTTCTGATAAGTATGATAATATTGAGTTGTACTGAAGACGTATTGAAGTGACCAAAAGAGTGCATGAAAAACGTAGAAGGTAATGGACCGGTTCATTAGTAGGTCTCTTCGATCACCATTTATATGCTTTATCGCAGAAGTGGTTTGCTGCGGTTCCAAAAGGAAAGTCGGACAAACGTGATTTTAGAAGTACCAGATGTACACTTGGCCATTTTATGATAATATACGCTCAACATACTACTGACGTATAAGCGGACATAATCGGGTATGATACAATAATAATATAATAACCCTAACCCTAACCCTATAATCGAGTATGTAGAAAGAGACTGAAAAAATACGCGTTGGGAAATATCCTCCAGGCCGCCTCAAAAAGATCCGGTGGGTCGTCGTTCACAGGCTCAAGACGTGATTGATGTCCGGATCATTAACGAGGAGTTTGGCTCTTTTGATATGTGTCTATGTGGCCAAGGAAAACCGCTGACGGGCTTCAAACGAGTCTGCCAGCACGGACATACGACAGGTCCTTGCGGGTGGCAGCCAGGTAAAACTTTCTTGCCTAGTGACTAAATTGACTTGAAGTCACCTCATCTGCATCGGTAACGTCGCTGTCTCCGTTGGATCTGACGGGGGTCCATTCTTTTTTATCCCTCTCTCACTTACCTTATGTCATCTCCTTCTCGCTCTAAGCGGCTGGAGGGCCCGGTTACGAATACGCTACTCCAAGATGGACGGTGGAACTGATCAGCAGCGACTTAAAAGGACTAAAAAAATTGTTCCATCGTCAAATGAGATAATAGGTAATGCATTTAGGGCGGCTTGGAAACCGACCTCAAACACTGTCTCATTCCCCTTCCCTCCCT